>NC_134033.1:3347630-3647630 GCF_964204645.1 Tubulanus polymorphus | reverse complement strand
ATTCCTCCGAATCAATGAAATCAGACCTTTCTGAGCTGATGTCAGTATCAGTTGACGAAGATAAATCAGGTTGAAGAGTACTCTTATGGACGTCTAATAAAAGTTATAATTGAATTATAATTAGTTAAAACAACTACGATAATTTGATGATTCACCATTTCTAAGAATATATACGCCTATATACTCACCATAATTGATCAGAGTTTCACCAGACTTTAATATGAGGAGAGTCGTATCAGTTTGTGAAATCACCTCAAACACCTCTTCGTCGAAGATCTCAGTTCCATCGCTGGTGTACACTGACGGTGGATCATCTTCACTTGAAGATAACCATTTCGTAGCTAAACAACCAAAAATATTGTTATACAAGATTAAATAAACCAGTATATTTACATGAACTTGAACTTGAACTACATAATACCAAATATCGACTTACATACCTTTATCTTTTAACATTTTTAGTGATGACGCGATCAAGAAAACTTTGTTTCCTGCTGAATTTATGCACCGATGAAGTGTGGTTTTGTTGTCGACCGAACACATATTTTAATAAAGCTGACACTGTCAGTGTGAGATTGAAAACCTTGCTTTTTCAAACGGACAGTTTACCTAAGCAATAAGAAATATTTCCACAAAAATTCTAGCATTAAAGGAGTAGTCAGATAGTTGGATATACATGGAACCTCGTTATAACATCAGATATAACGATTTATCGGTTATTACAAACTGTTCAAAATGGGATAATTTGACCTCCTATAATTTTTCATACTGGATTCAAAATATATCAGTTATAATGAACATATTTTCTGGTCTCATGAAGTAACGAGGTTCCACTGTAGTTTCTGACAGACACACCACATCCAGTGACCTAGCCTTCTATAAAATCTATAAAAACAACAGCAGTTTACAACATTACGAGAGGACTATAGCAAAGTAAAACATATCTCTTATAACCAAAGCATTTTTGGGGCAGTACCCAAGGGAATTGGAGATCCTGAACAGACAAGATCTTATTTCTACTACAAGAGTGATCCTCTCGAAGCTCATAAGCATTGAGAGTGTAATCATACCTCTCGACTAAAAACCTATCAAGTAGCAAGTATTTCTCTTCCTGAACAACTACAATCTTAGTAATCTTACAAAATACGGGATATTCATCTTCATCGAATTCTAAAAGGAGAATGTTGTCAGGCATGTAAATATGACCATGTACGACGATCTTTGGGCTTATCATCAAAGGACCTATCTGCAATCTATGTGTTTCACGTACTAAATATGTCATTATATCATTGAAATGGTCTTCGTCTTCATGCATTATGTGCCCAAATTTTATGTCATCTTCGTCATTTAAGAAACACATGGATCTTTGCCCATCCGTCCCGAGTTGCTGAAGACAAAGCCACTGCTGGTGCTTTGTCGCAATAACTAGAGCAATATTCTTAAAATTGTTCCATTTCATCTTTTTGAAAAAACCATGTTTCCCTTCGAAGCGCATACACCAATGTGTGCGCAGAGGACCATATTTTCGCATCTGATCCCCCAAATGTACCATATAGTGCAATTTGGGCGTATAGCTCTCATCGGGATAAATCTCTACGAATTTTCTGTTGTGTACTGCAACCAATATATCTATAAATGCAATAGTTTCATCAGATATAATAGGGGATAAACTCAGAATAGTTATCTTTTGAAGACGTATCCAGTTACTCCAATACTCATCTCTATCATCTAGTATGTTCATAGCGTTCAAAATGAATGGCAAATGATACATTAATATCCGCATAGATTCAGACGTTTGATTTAGTTTTCCATTACCAAAAAGAGTTTTTCTATCTATGGGTTGAGGTCTATCTTTCATTTCAAGTTCAGAATAGCTGTAATTTGCTATGCAGTTGTTTAGAACACTAACATTCATGTTTTTATCAGATACCATATGTCGAAGACATAATTTGGTCTCATAATTGCAAATTCCTTCCAGTAGTACATGCATGACATCCATAGGAAAACACTTCGTTATCTGGAAATCATTGATACCTTGCAACACAGAATCATTATTTATCCCATACTCACTACTCATTAGAAGCCTATCAGCCCTACTAAGTTCTTTCAGGTAATTACACCTCTCTCTATGTTCAACTTCTTCTCGCATCATGCAGTCAGAGGGACAGAATATAGCATTCATGTCATTCTTATGAATATCACAAAGTCTGCAAGGCTTGCTGGCTCCACCAACCCCTTCTTTAAAGCCAGCAATTTCATTTGCTGCAGGCGTATCTCCAGTGAATGCCAATAAAGTCCCATTAGTACGATATATGCCGGAGGGTAAGATGAATGTGTACCCATCATAGAGAGTGTTTAGATCATCAACAAAATTTTTAAGAAGCTTTTGAAGCCTGTCCCTGTGACCAACAATATACTTTCTCAGTGTAACAGCTACAAGATGAATTACTGGCAATTTTGATCGTAATTCAGGTGGAATGTTGCATACAACTACATAGAATATGATTATTTTATGCAATTTGGCATGAGTTCCAATCGGATTGGCTAGCTCGAAATCATCACAGTATGCAAGAAGGCAAAGTGCATTCGGGTTTTTTTTGAACAGAGGATGGTTTTTGAAATAAGTACCATCGCACATGTCTCGCATGTATTGATCTTCACTAGCATGACTTATATTGGCACAATTCTTTACTTGAGGTATACTCAAAATTGATTTAAGAGTTTCTAATAATGGTATAAAATAGCCAAGAGCAGGGACTTTCTTGAAAATATATCTACCTTTAACCTTGACCTTTTTGAAATAATGACCTAACACTATTTCCACAGGTTCAACCAAAGAGAAATTATCTCTAAAGAACTTGTTCTGCATATAAGTACTTTGAAGCCCAGCAAATACATCCTGTTTTTCAGCAAAGTAATGAGTAATCAAATTCTTTTGTTCTTCATTCAGTCCAGGAACTAATCTAAGAATATTATCACGAGTACACTCAGAAACAATTTCAGTAAACTGGCTGACTGTTTCAAGCATCTCACAGGTTGCTCTTGCACTTATTTTATGGCCAGCTCTCATTTTTAGAATGAATTGCCCAGCACTCATTTTCAGTTGGTCAACTGCTGCAACATTGAGTTCATTTTGATTTTGTTGAATATCATGTTCCACCAGGCCTAAGTCAGGTCTAGGATCATCATTTAGGCCTATTTGGAGATTTTGCGGTTCTGGTAGGTCTATGTCATCGGGTTCATGGTCAACTTCTTCCCTATGGGCATGGTGGCGTTTAAAATGACTACGATATGAAAAATAATTATGATAGGTGGCACCACAGGCATCACACGTTATTTTGAAATGTGGATCATTTCTATGTTTTCTTAAGATGTGATTTTTAAAATCATCATTGCTTATTGAAAAAAAGTTACATAAGTTACAAGTATAGACCATACTTACTCTCTACTGTACTGATTCTACAACGATAATGTTGTATTTATGACTTGATATTCGATCAAATAATAGGCACAAATATTCTGGATCAGGTTGCACTGTCCTATGTTAAAAAAGCATATGGTAAAGTGGCTATCAATCACTTCATCGCTGACGTCAAAATTCAAATAAGAGCAAATTTCCAGTATGCGCGTAAAACTAGTAATATCTTGGAATGCAATATATCGTTGCATGGGCATGGCTGAACGGCAAAGAAACTGAAAAGAAAAATAACACAGTTTCAGTATATCATCATGCCAATAAAATGCACCGCAGCTTTTATCTTTTTATTTAGGCCTACAGAGATGTAAACTATCATACCCGTAAAGGCCTCGAATTATAATTTCTTAAGGCAATGAATGTGGAATTTTGGCGACTGTTCGTTTTTAGCAGACAGCTTAAGCTCAACGACCTTGAGAAAAGTCAAATCAATCAAATTCACTTTCTTGAGCGAGATTGTAGCTTTAGTTCATAGGTTCGATCCCTGCCCTGATTAACAGCGCGGAGTCACCGAGGAAAATATTTTTTGGTATAAAACTTTAATTCACAAGGCAGCGGCCGCTAATAATTGTCTGAAAAAATGTGGCTTCACTTAGCTCGCAGTTATGGTGGAGGCCTCCGCCAAAAGATTTTCTGCCGCATTCATTCATTGCATTTATGGCGCATCGTGGCGCGTATTAGGCCTACGCCGGCTGTGAAATGCACTGTTTGTTTAGGCCTACATGATCTGACATAATTACTTCCAATGAATGCCGATTAATATTATAAGATCAAGAATACAAAAGCTTACTAAAGATGATTCTCCACAGTCAGCGAGGTGCAGTGAAGCGTGCTAGAACGCTTTGAAAAGTCACGTACGCTCTAGTGGAGTGATCGGTGTGTTCTTGCCGTTCCATAGCCGTTCTCAGCGTTCATCAGAACGAGCTTTTGCACTTAAATCAGCTTAGAACACTCGATGATGTTCCAAATTCATTAAAAAGTGTTCGGGAACACCTTATTTCAGTGTTCTCAGTATGTTCACTGCGTTCTTAGTTTTTACAGTGTACATATCGTCGTACTAAAGGCGGTTTGAACGATCCGATTACTTTTTTGCATTTCAGCGAGTTTAACCCCGAAGATTGTCTTTGAAGACGTGGAAATGGTCGACGTTCACAACCGAGCTCTTTACATTACGTCACCGGACCCGGCGCTGCGCCCGCAGATCCTGCTCGATCGCGTACATCTGCACCGGTTCTCGGGAATACACACGCCGCGAGTCTCGAACATATTCGACGCGTACGCCGTGGATCTCGGCGTCAATAACGCCGACGTAACTCTACGAAACGTGGCGACCTACGACTTGAATCTACCGGGTATTCGCGTCACGGCTTACACGCTCGAGTATTCGAAATTCGAACTGGTCGGCTCGACCATCAACGGAACTCTCAGACCAGCTCTGTTGGTCGCGCACGGTTACCCGCGCGAAGGCCGGTATCCGTTCGTCGCGTGTATTCGCAATTCGTCGATTACGCGTTCGCGGTTTGTGAACGCTGACAAGCCGATCAAGTTCTACGGCGTCGCTGTGACTATCTCAAATAGCCGCATCAACGAGAACCGCGGACACGGGGTGCTGTATGCCTATCACGCGGACACGACCATCCGCGACAGTCAGCTGTTGAACAACGCGTCTCAGATCATTGAACTCGTATCCTCGAATTTCTTAATGGCGAATAGTTCGTTTTACCGCCAGGGATCGTCGAGTCTGTTTCGATGGCGGGATATGACCTGGCGGAAAGTGAGCGTCGCGTGGAACTGGTGGGGACAGGCGCCGCAGTCGGCGGTTCGTAACATTTTAAACATGGCGAATCAATCCGGTACTACACCGACTATTGAATATCTACCGATCATTCCGTTTGACGACCCAGCGTATAAATCAGGTGAGAAAACTAGCGACACCTGGTGGGTGCGAGTGAAATCCACTTTTGCCGTGAGAGGTTGATGTCCTACTGCACGCCAGCGACACCTGGTGGAATCTCACTTGCCTCTGTAACTTTCAGTATTTTCTCTATACAGTTATAATTTGTCCGATTGGTTGGTATATCTCGGGATCGAGATGTTTGTTTTACCACGGCGGAGCCATGTCATTCTCGAACGCTTTGAAAACATGCGCGGTGAGGTTTTCTTTAGAAAATCGTTCTCGGCTTTACAGATATTTTCTGCCCTCATTTCATGGATTCGTTGTTTCGTTGAAATGGATTCGTTGTTTTTGTAGAAATACGCCGGTAGTTCCGTATTGAAATCAACCAGCGTTGCGATGGCGAAACATTTATGGCAGAAGACCGTCGACCAATCGGACAAAATTTGGATCGTAGTGGAACAGGTGAATGAATTAACCATTGTAGAATTTTAAAATGCCCATTCTTACATCTATAAAACAAGTTCTATAGCTCTGACCTAAGAATTTGTAAATTATCAAATATCAATTTCATATGAATATTGAAACTATCTACTACTGGTAGAAAATAATTTCGTCATGACAGATAAACTTCCATCGAAAACTATTCGTTTGTGAAAATAATTCCCCGGTGAAAAATAAATTTCTACGGAAGCGTCTTGGGGTAAAAATCTATTAAAAACATTCTTCGAGCTTAATTCCGAGTCTGTAACTCAAAATAAACCAGTTTTCTCCGTTGAAAGCGATTTTGGAGGTTTATTTCGAGTTAAAAACTCGGAATTAACCTCGAAATTTTCTTTAATAGATACATAATGTACGTCCCCAGGACGCGTCGGGTAATTGCCATCAAAATATATTTGTAAGCGATAATAATTTTCTCATGAAAATATAACATATGAGTGATGATAATTCCGATATGAAAAATAAATCATTTAAAAACCTAAGAATAATTTTGCTTATAAAAAAAAATCGCCTTTGAAATATTTAGAAATATCGACGTGAGTAAAAATAATTCCACTTTTAAAAATATTTGTAACTGAAAGTAATTCCACTATGAAAAATAAATCACCTTCATTCACGTAGTAGTAAGGTGTAACTTAACTATAGAGTTCTTTTATGTGCATGCATTTGTAAACTATAATGCCTTCAGCACAACACTGTCGAATATGAATGCATTTTCACTGTGCGCCCAAAGGCGTTGTATTGTATAGCCTGATGGCCTCGTCCACGTCAGGAAAATCGGATTCTTTTTGCAGTTCTCTGTACAAGTCCGTGTTTGTTCCCTCTTCATGTTCCAGGTAGCCATGACATGGCTGCATTCAGCTTTTCCACGGCCTTGGTGTCCCCTTGCCGTTAAAATGTTCAGAGGATCGCCTGCCCATCCGTGAAGGCCCCAGCATTTTTTACCTTAAAGTAGGTTTATATTTCATTGGTAGATTTCGTTTGATTTGTGCCCCCTCAAACCAACCAAACCAATAAAACATAGAGTTTGAATTTGAAATCGGAAATAAAAGGCCATAGCATTAGTAATGGCACCCCCTATTATCACAGCAGCCTTCACCATCATTCTATATTTGGACACAATTTGTTTGGTTTCTCGAAGTGGTGATTGAACTTTGAAATGATAGAGCAACGGCGAATGCGATATGGAGTTTCAATGCCTCTGACAGATCGGCCTTGAATGGGTCGCCTATTTCAAAATGTAGCAGCTTCTTGCCATCAATGGTTTGTTTGGTAGCCAGGATTAGCGACATGGCCCGCCACATACATTGGACAGCAAATTCAGGCCATCGCGTCAAGGTACTTGCGGTTTTTTTCTCGATTCGGCTTCTCAGCTGCGGTTACTTCCAGCAAGCTGCAACTTCAACAGCTCTTCTCTTGTAGTTAAAAGCAATTTGGAGAACAGTTCTCAGGAGTTAAACACTTTGTTTGGTCTTTGGACGAGAGAGCAAAACTGCCTACTGATCCTGCCAACTGATTACTGCTAGTGACTAACTCAGCGAGAAAAAGACTTCGAGGCCTAGGTAGCTGGCCCGGTAGCATAGGCCTACATCTAGTATTGTAAAACAATGTCAGATATGCACAGTACACGATTTCTGTCCATCCCGCAGGAATGTAGACCAAGAGAAAAAATGATAGATAGTTTTCTAGGGTCTGCAACAACTAAGCAAGACTCATACTAAGCAGGTCCAATACAAACACACTTGTTGTTAGATTCGAAAACATAAGCACAAACTTCTGCAGGGAACTTAGTGATTAAGAGAAACCACTTGGTAGTTTTTTTACATTTTGATTTTTTACATTTTATGATGTCACTGATTTTCTTGATTGCTGCAGGTAGCTCGATGGGCACCAGCTTTAAGTGGTTGATACCTCATTTTCTCTGTGAAGAGCTCTCACTGGCACAGCCAAGCCCCTCACGCATGAAGTTTTCTACACATTGAAGAATCCTTGCCTTAACTACGGCCTCGTAACACATTGACGGCATAGTTCTTCTTGGACCAGAAGGGGGGGGGGGTAATCGACGGCGTTGGTACGTCGTTCTTTGCCTTCTTCATTGAGGTCCCTGGCGCAGTGGATAATTCCAAATCCCTCACGTAGCGAGCAATCTGCTGTCCGTACACACCCCCTTTCAACAGGCATTCACCATTTTGGATGGGTACAGGTGATAACTGCATCAGGTCGACTTTCTTGGAACAAAGCTGTGCTCCACACCATTGGCAACCATGACCCTATTGGTGACATTTTCTTTTGTTTTTTCAAGTAGGCCTATGGTGCTGTGCTTAAATCCTTTTGGTTAATGGCCCACGGGGATGGGGTTTGGGCTTATTGATTTTCTTGCGTTACAATGTATAACTTTTTAGCTGTTTTGGGGGAATGACAGGCGTAGACCCCTTTTTATAGGCCTACCTCTTGCCCCGTAAAGGTGGATAAGGTGTTCGAATCCTTGTGAAACCATGTTATACACTTAGGACACATATCAGTGCTCGTCAACTCACTGATTTAACAACAAAAGTCCGTGCCTGGCTTAAATCTTCAACATGATGAAGTTAGCCAGTAATAGGTAAAACTAGAAGAATAACGATTTCACAATTTTTTGTTTGTTTTTAGGATGTTGATTCTTGTTACACTCACTCTGTATTCGGCGACGATAAGAGTTATGCAGTAGATTGCAACAGTCTTTATCCATTCATCTGTGACCTCGTGCGTCGTGAGTTCGTTTATTACCTACCTACTACACTTAGAAGTCTTGATTCCAGAGTCGACTGGCTTTTTGTGTAAATATGTGGCTTTATTTCTCTACCCGTGTGCTTTTTTCATCTAGAAACAAGATGCCTCCGCGATTGTTCCGGACACGGAATTTGTATTGGGCAAAAGTGTGTCTGCTCTCAAGGTTTCCACGGCGTCACTTGTAACAACTTCGATTGTTTAGCCGTTCAAAATTGTAACGGCCACGGGAAATGCGTCAATGCCAATACGTGTAAATGTGACTCGGGTTGGCGGGTAAGTTTAAAACATGTATCCCTTTTGAATGTTTATGAAAAATCCGGTTCAATCCTTTCAGTGCTAAAGTAATGATTATTGAAAATTATTTTTTTTAATAGAAAGTAATGTTTGTATTCTTGAATTCCACCCATGTGCATTGTGGGCCTATAGGCCTATAGCCTACTGTCAGTCACACCTGCTCTCCGTGCGACGTTTCGGTCCGTAATTTCGTTAATAATCAGTTTATCTACCTTTATTACGCATAAATTTGTTCAGTGAGCAATTTGCATTCAGAAATAAACAACAATTTTTACTAAAAGTTGTTTTTGTTTTCATTTATCAGCGATAGTCTACTCAGCATACGCTCGAGTATTGCCGAAAAATCTGCTCCGCTGACGCTCGGAAACGTTACAGTGACGTCATCACCTGCTAATTAGCATATCAAAATACAGTAGGTGGTGCCACGTGACGGGTCATAAAAGCTGTTTTTCAGCATTACGCAAGCGTATGCTTGGTTAACTATCGCTGATAGATGAAAACACAAACAAATTTATGCCAGTTCATGATTTATTACTGAATGCAAATTCCTTACTGAACAAATTGATGCATAATATTGACAGATGACTATTAACGAAATTACGGGCCAAAACGTCGCACGGAGAGCAGGTGTGACGGACAGTAATGTCCATTTATTAATGGATGAGACCTGTTTTATTCTGGGATATTTCACTTACCCTTTGGGGTCGGTACATAGCCTACCTCATTTAGGTCATAACAGAATGCCAAAAGTCGCGGACAACGACTGAATATCCGATATTATACCAAATAGATTAATTTGCAAAAAGACTCCTTTAGTCCAGTTGAATAAGAGAGAAAATCCTCCATTTTGTGAAATTTCTTGAATTTGAACATTGTCACCATGCCTACGAAATGAAGTTATTTTTCTTTCGGGGCTTCAACGACAAAATCAGGGTGGCGTAAGCAGAGTGCTATAGGTACGTAAAGCCCGCAGTGCGGTGTATCGTTAGTAAGGCTATTCTCACATTTATATGGTGACCTATTGGTAATGATATCAGACACTGTTCTGTGCTCGTTCAAACCACGTGTTCGATTTAAGCTACATGTTGTACTATTTTGGACCCTGCATAAAGTACGGGTTCAACTCCGTTTTCTGGTTGAAAAGTGCCGAGGTCGTAGGGACAAACTGCGTAATTCGGCTTTTGTCCCATGTCCGGAGAACTTCTTTTGACATTCAGAGGCATTGTCGATGAAGTTCCCTTCGACAATCCGACAATCAGAAACCAAGCAATGTCGAGGAAATTTCCATCGACAATCCGACAATCACCTAATCATTTTTCAATGTGTCTATTTGAGTTCATTTGGTGATAACCGTTTAAAGATGATATATTTGGAGAATCTGCAATACCGGTACCTAGGCAACACAAAGAAATACCCTAGTTTATCAAAAAAGGTCAAAGGCCGTCCTCATCATAAAAGGTCCCTAATAAAAATTAAAAAGTCAAAGCGATCGTCTTTAATTAAAACTCGCTCCCCGGTATCCGACATCCCGACATTACAGTCCTTCGATCTTAGCCACTAATATAGGGGTTATCTACGCAAACACACAGCCCCTCGATCTCAGCCACTTTATGTAAAGGTAATCCACGCAAACCAGCAGCGACCTGATCCCGGCCACTTTAGCTCAGCCGGAATTGTTTTGGCAATGCCTCTTAATTGTCGGATTGTCGAAAGAAATTTCTTTAGCAATGCTTTTGATTGTCGAAGGATATTTCTTCGACAGTGCCCTTGGCGTATTAATATGTACTGTTATTCGCCGCCTGAACAACTTAACCAGAAAACGGAGTTGAGCCAAAGTACGTACTCTTGACTTACGGGTATTTTCAGCTCCTCCCACCTACGAGCAATTATCTAACAAAGGAATCGCTCGTAGCTCCCACGTGTACGCTTTCTGTACATTTTCATAACCCCACCCCTTGCATACGTACTTCTATGAATTAACCCCCCCCCCCATCGTGCAACTGAATTCGTCAGGACCATGATTTAAGGGGGCTCGTAGATATTTCAAAAATATACGTTTTCAAAATATTGAAGTATGTTGTTTATTGAATATTTGAATATTAAAAACATAACATAAACATAAACACCTTTAAATCGATATTTTAAGTGGAAAATCGCTACCTGGAAATAGACCGGAAGTGGTCCCTTGTACCCTGGGGAAAACGTCATAAATGCAGTGCTCGCTTTGTTTCTCACTCCACAATGTTACCCAGGAGGTGCTGCCACTGTGTGGCAAACTAGGGCACTACAAGTTAATTTTAAAAACATTTTGGACCATTTTATCACGGCCAGTCTCGTGTTGAAACTATATACGTGAATGAATGTGGTTTATTTTCAGGGAACTGGTTGTCAAATCGACGACTGTTTAGCTCGCGATTGCACGTCATGCTTAAGAAAACCCGGTTGCGGTTTTTGCGCGTACCCGTTGTCGACCGGGTTCACGGAGTATCGCTGCATCGCCGGAAATGACCACGGTGCGTACGATCAGACGACATTCCGACACGATGAATTCAAACACTGCGTCGGCGGCGTGGCCTGGTTTAAACACAGTTGCATTACTGTCAATCTAAACGATAGAAACGCACAAAACGGCTGCGTCGTCGCCAACGGAGTGACGGTGCGTATTTGAAATTTCAAATATATTTATATTCGAAGATGTCGGTTTAGTTTCTATCGGTTCAGAGTGACCATGATTCTAGAAAACACGATAAACACACTAAGGAACACACTAACGAACTAATTTTTCTCGAAAAAGAAAACACAGAAAATTTAATGTCTGTCAGCAGAACTTAACAAATTGACAATGTTCGTTTCATGGTCAAGTTAAAAAGATTCTGGTAAAATACCTTAGCTTAGAATATTTACTACTACTCGTGTCTCCGTCCCTTTGGTCCTCTAACTGCCGTTCATTCAAGCACATAAATCTGTGCTTATAGGCCTAAAAATTCAGTTCGAAGTGGATTGAAAATGAACTAATTTGACAACGGACGACCTATTGCTCGTCACGCCATCTGGGGAGGGTATCTGGTTTTGAGGGTATCCCATTGAAGATCAAAAGCAAATTTCTTTTTCCTCAGTTCCATCGATGTTTTGAGTTTAGAAAAACTAAAATATTCGCCGATGAAGATAATGAATAATATCCCGCCAGATGATATTTCAAAGTTTACTTCTGTGCGACCAGTTGTTTGAAAGTTGGTTGACGATAGTTGTTAGATAGATAGTGTAGTAAAAATTGACTTTTAGAAATATTGTCACATTATCGACTGGTTAATTTGGACTATTTTTGAGTATAAACGGACCCCTGATTGTTTCCGGATTTATCTAAATCATATCTTCAGGGAAGCAAGACTGTTGCAGTTGATTTTTTTTTCTGTGATGATTGGCCACTCAAAACTGTCAGTTGGATGAACTTTGAATCGGATTATTCATTAATTTTCGTTTGATTGCTATGGAACAGTTTACTTAAACTTACTTTTGAGAAAAGACTGGGACGTATCTAAAACCTACTCAGAGGAGCAGGACAGTAGGCGTGTTGGCAGTTGACTTTTTTCTCCAAAGATCGGCCATTCAGATAGATTTCAAAACTATTGACTGATAAACTTTGAAATATGATAATTTGAGGAATCTATTCGTTATCGGTCGTGACTTCGATTCGAGTCCGAGCGCATTCAACTGAACTCTGAATTGTGCAACTCGGCTTTATTCTTACAGACGCTGAACTGTTCGGAAGTCTCTTGCAACACTAGGTGGCAGCACTATACACCCGAAACGTGCCAAAACTGTAAAGACTTCGACAATTGTTTCGACACTGAAAAAGTCGGCGAGGTAAGTACAGGGGTCAGACTACGCTGTGTATCTAGCTTAAATTCGATTCGAACATCAGGTTCATACCAGTCCTTAAATCCCGCAAAGGTAAAATATAACAGAAATAGGCCTAAATAAAAAGTCTTTTTCAAGTTTTAGAAAGTGATGCGATTCTAAATTTTGTGGCTTATCCAAGCCTAGATAGGCTGCCTGGGAGCCATATTGAGTCAAAATAGCTGCCCGACAGCCAAACTGGAAATCATAAACTAGAAAGCACGTAATAATCCTGGAAAGTTATATCTAACGAATCGAGTTGAATTCGAAGATTTTACAAATTCGAAAAACCTGTCAAGAAATTGGGATTGTTTTTTTAAGAACAAAACGTGTTCGTCATGGAACAGCACAAAATGTCCCGGGGGATTCATCCGACCAGATTACTCCGACTCCGGTCGAATTCTGAATACCGTTTTCCAAGACGGAGTGAAATCGATCGCCGCCGATCAGGCGACCGTATTTAAATGTCCAGTGACGATCGGATCGTCTCACTCGTCGATTCTCGTCATCGATCGACCGATGAAGAATTTAACGAGAGGCGATGTCGTCGTTAGTTCACAAGCAGACGGCGTTTTTCATAAAATAGAAGCCGTTGAAATTTTAGGTAAGTTTAGAAACTGATGTTCCCCCTATGACATCATGATAACGGCATTGCAGCAATTTGCTTTTTTGATCAATTTCATTTTCATTCATTGAATTTTTATCAATTTACTATTTTCTGGCTGCCTGCATAAGGTTCCCTTAATGAAATCATCAATTTGCTATGCGATTTCATCAGTTGGTATTGCTTCTTGCAAAAGATGGCAGCTCCACAAATCCCCCTATGACATCAAATTGCTGGACTTCCTTCATTATGAAGTACTAAAGTATAAATCATAGCTTATACTGTTTTCGTGAATTTCCCCCTATGACATCAAACGCCTATGCTTAGATGACAGTATTAACCGCCTAATGGCAGCATCGAATTGTTTTCAGATTTCATCTATCGACGCATATAGCAGTAGATGGGTCCCCTTAAAATCCCCCTGTAAAATCATCGATTTTCTTTCAAATTCTCACCTCCGAGAAGATAGATGGTACTCTACTTGAAATAACCCTTCAAATTCATCAATATTTAGCCGTAAAAATCCTATCGATGATCCAAAAATAATAAATACACTCTAGATTCTACCTTTGATATGATCAAATTGACTAACCTGAGAAACTCCACCAGGGATGCCATAGGGGGATTTTATTGGAAACCGTAATGGTGACGTAATAGGGGGGATATGAAATTTGATTTTTTGTAGCGATTTTATTGGAAACCGTAATGGTGACGTAATAGGGGGGGATATGAAATTTGATTTTTTTGCAGCCGATAAATTGGATATATCCAATCTACTGGTATACCAGTAGATTAGAAACTCTGCCGGTAATAGTGATGTCATGGGGGATATGAAATTATGAATAAACTAAATAATTGACAACTAGATTAGAAACTGCACCGTAGTAGTGATGTCATAGGGCGATGTGAAATATGAATAAGCTAAATAATTGACAACTAGATTAGAAACTGCACCGTAGTAGTGATGTCATAGGGCGATGTGAAATATGGATAAGCTAAATAATTGACAACTAGATTAGAAACTGCACCGTAGTAGTGATGTCATAGGGCGATGTGAAATGAGAATATTATGTTTTGCAGACGATAAATTGACGATAATGCAGGGAGATATGGCTCGAATCGAGGACGTGATCAAATACGCCGATTTCCAACAGAACGTCGATTTGATCGAGATAAACGACCCGCGAACGATAGAGTCTATTCCGAGTAAAGTCGTCATCGATTCCGGGTCGGTTATAAACACTAGTAATAACAGCGTCGTGCATCACATCAAATCAGGTGAATATGTACACTAGCTTTTTACATTTCCAATTCTACCAGGGATTTATAGATAGGCTGGCCACTGAGGACCTGCAAAACCCGCATAACTCCCGATCTCTAGAATAATCAGGGAGCACATAGGGAATTCGACAAATCTTACCAAAATCTTGGAAAATAGATATTTAGTAATGCAATTGACCGCATGTGTCTTTATCAATACGTGATTCACTGCAAAATGAATGGATTGAACATTTCAAACCAAGAAACGTCTCTGATTCACTCAGGGAATTGTGTGTAATTACATGGAAAAGTCAGTAATTTTCGTAACTGGATCCATGTACCCGCTTCGCCATACATTCTATATTGGGTCTTAGTGGTGGGCAGGTGTGCATGATCTGGCACCCATGATCTCATAGTCATGGGATTGACCAAGCAGGCCAAGATGCATCCTAACCATAGCCACTTTTTGACGAATTTAACCGAGAAAATTTAGAATTTGAATCTGAATTTCAGGTAGAACCGCGTACAAATGCGTTGGCCACGAATACGCCCTGTCGTCTGGTCGTAAGGTCTACACGTACGTCGTCGTTCTGCCGGCTGCCGAGACGACCGGTCAAACGTACGTCACTGGTGACGTCATCATCGGTAGTCATAGCGACGGTTACCTGGAGACGGTCGATAAACTAACAAGGGCCAGTATCGGGTCGTTTTTCACAACGAGACTCATCAATTGTGGCGCAACTGGGTCGACTCCGAAAGTGGCGGGAATGTAAGTGCAGTTCGAGACTAGAAAAAAAATATCCGGTCAAATCGTATGAAAATGTGTATTTATATTTTTCTGTTCCATTGTCGAGACTTAAGTACAAACGTGGTCTTAAATCTTATGATCATTCTTTAAGTTGTTGGGTTAGCTACGTATAGAACATAGTTGGTCTTGATACGGTGTTAAAAGCCTTGACTATGAAACCGATGAGTACTGGTCGTTAGTTGTTAGATTGACTATAGCACCAAAATGGCCTAAGCCTGATCTTAGATCTAAACCCTGACTGTACTACTGGCCACTTGGATTGTTTCTTTCACTTGAAGCCGTTTGATTAGTTTGTCCTAACTCTGTTCCTTTAAGCGTAAACTCAGTGAACGTCGATCTGAGTTGTAAAGGCGGAAACAATTGGCCTTCGATGTATCTGCTAGAAGACGGACAAACGGTAACCATCGGAGATTTAGTTTCACTGAGATCTTCGGAACCAATCGCCGGGCAGGTAAGAAAGGGAACGTTAAAAAAACTAGTTGCCATCCTATAGTAATTGTGATGCCATATATGCTAAGCTCAGGTCGACTCGCGACCCGATCATCTCGTCGGGACGGTCTGCCCATTTTTCCATCGGTAACCTTTTCTAAATGGCATTGATTGCAAGCCGAATCGCATAGAATAAGTTCGATTTCTACGACCCGGTCAGGTCGTCGTAGCCAATCAGTGACGAGTTTCGCGTCGCATGACTTTTAGAATCGGTCGTAGTCGACCTGGGCCACCTTCGGTTATCTGAGTTAGTCAACTATAGTTGAACTAAACGAAACCGAATGTCCGTTAGTCGGAACTATATTCCGGAAATAGTTCGGAAATCAAGCGCATTCGGTTATTAGTTCCGACCACTAGTCGACCAGATACGAAAACCAAATTTGGCCCTGAGTGCGCTGATCGTGCGACAAATGAATCGGCAATGAGTGGTCACATGTTTACTACCCTTGTTTGTACGGCAGATGATCGACCTAGTCGACCTGAGCTTAGCTGGATTTAAAGAGGCTGTCACAGAGAGATTTATGCAGTGATCTTTGTTAGTAGTTATCTTTTCTGAAAGGGTATATGGGTGTGATGATGTCATAGGGTGATTAATGGAGGCAGTCGTATTGTTATTTCAGATCGTCACTGTTCACAGTGATTCTCAGTATGTTTATCTCGAGTTGTTGCCGGTCGATAGAATCGATTCGACGTCGCTGAAAACGACGGTTCCGCTGTCGGAAATAGACCCGAGTAAACGAATACCTCGCGTCAAATGGCCCGGTTTGAGTCCGACACAACCCGTGAAAATTGTCTTCAGAGACAACTTTGATTTTCCGGTGAGCCTCTTAGGGGTTGGGGTTGTTGCGGGGATTTATCTACACTTAATACAACGAAACATTTACCACGGGTTAAAGATCTGATTTCTATTTGGGATTTTATCCTTGAAGTCAAACTAATATCGTAACAAAATTATGAAATCCGCTTTTACCGTACCTCGGATTTTCTCAAAGAGGGATAAATTTCATTGGTGCCAAATAATTTGGATGAACCTTTTTCTTGCCGGCTTACCACAAAGCGCTGAGATAAATTGAAAGTTTGAAAAAAAATCCATGCAAGTGTATTGCATAACGGAGATACACCTGCAAGTGCGTCTACCCCGCAGTGCGGTGTATTGGTATCGTTAGTTATCTAAATCTAATAGATAGGTGGTGTAATCTTACTGTAGAAATGATATGTAATAATATCGATACGCCTTGATGCGATCACTGATATAATCCCATCGCACACGGCACCGAAAAAAAAAACGTTTTCGATGTTTTTCTTATGCCGTGTGCGGGGGAGGCAAAACACAAAAAAAACACCGAACTGAAAAACTGTTCGTGTAGTCGAAAACATTTTTCGTCCCGTGTGCGTTGAACGCTTTGTCGTTTGTGGACAAAGTATTTTACGAAAAAAGTTTTGTGAAAAACAAATTTTTTGCCGTGTGCGTTGGGCTTTATACACCGCACTGCGGTGTAGATGCATTGAAAGGGTTGGGCCGGTTTAATAAAGGTGTAGTAAAGTTATTTAAAAATCTTTCTTTTTAAATTGGTTTCATTGTGATTATTCTACTCCTTTATTTCGTGAGTAGTTTTCGTCTAAAGTGAAGGTGAAGTCGAGTTTGAACTTGGATTTTACCCCGACCGTGAAGTTGAAACTGAAAATATCGTGGGATTCGCCGTATCTGGAGGAGGCTGGAGCCGAATTCACCGGACCTCTCGAGGCTTACGTCGAATCCAGAGTCGATTTCGAAGCCAGGTTCGTTTTTACTATCAAACTGTATCATTTTCTTAAAAATTTATCATTCTGAAATTAATCGCTATTTCTGCTTTATCCGTTAAAGTTTTGAGGGCAGTGGACCGACTGAGAAGAAGTACAACAATCCTGTATCAAACCTGCAGGTCGGCTTGTTCTCGATACCGATTCGGTCAAACCCGCCGATCTTTATACCCGGAGCATTCCTCTTCGATTTAGAATTCAATGCTGATGTTAATGTGAAGGTAAAAATGATTAAGTAATGACGAAAATCAAAGCTAATGGAATTAGATATAACTCCATATCTTCGTCCACAGTTGTGTGGATTTTTGATTTGACTCGAGGTCCAGTTCCACATTTGTGTGGGCTTAACTTGACTCTTAACTCACAGTTGTGTTGGTTTGATAAGATTTAGGGATACCCTGACTTTTTACTACCCGCAAGTTTTATTTCCAGGCTAAAGGTTTTGTGTCAGTAAAAGCAGGAGCTACTGGCACAATGACGACCGGTGTTTCGTGGAAGCCATCTGGTGGCGTGTTGCAGAAACCGACGTTCGATATGACACCGATTCGCGAATACGGCGGAGAATTAGACGGGAAAGGGACTCGCGCGACCCTCACAGCGACCTTGACCCCGTCGTTTAAGATGATCTGGCCCACTAATATTCAAAAACGACTCGGTATATTGATACCCTCAAAATTAAAGCGTTTATTAGGTAAGTTTGAGCATTTCAACCACAAAGGGGGCATTGATTGATAGTAAGGCGAGGCCAATCCTTTATTTTGTCTAATCGTGCCCGCCGAACTTAAAAACGGCAAGTTTTTAAGCCCAACGCACACGGCAAAACATTTGTTTCGTCGAAACAGAAAACACGTTTTTGGTAAAACGTTTTGCCCGAAAAAGATAAAACGTTCAACGCACACGGGACGAAAATCGTTTTCGACTACACGAAACGTTTTTCGCAAATCAAGCAGTGCTTGTTTCGAGAAAAACGTTTTCATCTCGTGAAAGTTTTTCAGTTCGGCGCTTTGTGTTTTGCCTCCCCCGCACACGGCATAAAAAAACATCGAAAACGTTTTTTTCAAGAGGAAAAAACGTTTTTTCGATGCCGTGTGCGTTGGGCTTGAAATTGCCGTTTTTGTTTTCAATATTTGGGAGTATTCTTCGGATAAAGTAAGACATATCAAAAAATCATCTCATATTTTTGTCAGTTGTTCAACACTTCGTGGATTAGTGACGGTAATCCCACTTCACTGGGATTAAACATGTCCCATCCATGGCTCCGCTGGTGAATTTGGTGTCTGCAATATTTCAATGAATAAAGCTCTCTTACACAAGAGAAATTATCTCTGAATAAGCTCTTCGGGTAATTTCTGGGAATGTTTATTTTGATTTTCATTCTTCCCTTCTTGGGTTATGAAATTTTCACCCATTTAATAAAAGTAACGATTCTTCTAGCCCGTGTTCAATATCACCACCAGGGGCTAAGGGCAGTGGTAGATTTAGAAATTCTTGTTTGTCGATCAAGGTAAGTGGTAGTTAAGGATTATGTACATTTCGGAGTATTTTTGCTAGAGCAAGAAAATACTTTTATGTTAAAGCATTAAAAGCTACGTTATCAATTATTCAAAAAGGCAAACGTTCAAAACTTCCAGTAAATGTTTTGTTCAAACTATTTGATATGTGTGTCGCTCCTATCGCTATGTGTGGATGCGAGGTTTGGGCATTATGAAAGTCTTGATTTGTTGGACAGTCTGCACACATTGTTCTGTAAAATCTTAATGAAAGTAACAAGATATTCTCGTATTTTGCAAGTATTTTCAGAGCAAGGACGTTATCGTTTATGTATGGAGGTCAAGCGTAGAATATTCGTATTATTTTCCGGTATAATTTTAGAAATCTACGGTGGAAAAGGCCACGCGAGAACCGGATTCGTCGAGGTTTCGGTACAAGCCCCGGTTGTCGGTCGAGCGTGGGCAGAGGCATGCAGCGAAAAGTGTTCTGACGACTCAGATGCGAACTTACAGGTCGGAATGAGCGGAAGTCTAGAGGCTATCACCGGATCGTTGAACATAAGCGCGTTCGATTGGGAACCGTTCGAAACTCTTAAATACGAACCGCAATTCTCGCAGCAATTGAAGTAAGCAGACGGAATTGTTTAAATTGAGGATTTTATTTGATGAACCCTTTCAATGTTGACTTACAATGTGCTGGAAATGGTTTGAAAATCTCTAAAAATTCTACCATATTGCATTGGAAAACAGGCATGCGGATAGGTATATTCATTCGTTACCAATGTTTCACTATGTTTGACAGGAACTGCCATCTATTAATACAAACAGATAACAATTAACTTTTTGACACCAATCGGCCACAGTGTACTTACAAAGTCAAAACGATTTATACACCGCCAGAACTTTTGGTCAAGATTTTTCAAAATTTTAGTACAATTTTCATGTTTTTTGTAAAATGAAAACTAATCCATCCTCAAATGATTTATTCAGGTTCCCGGGCACTTCATATAAGCTGCCCTTTTTCAAAAGGAAAGTGCCCTCATTCTTGAAATAGAAAATGAGCCCATGTAAAAGGCTCAGCACGGGTCTGCCCGCACTGCACGGTGTATGACGTAAAATCTTATAGGAGTTTTCACAAATTAATAGTCATAAACGCACAAGCATTTTTGACATCGGTCCAATTTCGCCAGTATATATTGCATATCATATTTCATTATGGTATATTTCAGGAAATGTGTAAAGATGCCGGTGCCGTGTTGCGTGTGTAAAGACACCGGAAAACCGGGTAGAATCGACCCCGAAACGAAAAAATGCATGTGCGAATGTTTCTGCGACCCACTTCAGAAAACGTCCAAAAGTTGGAAGGTACGTCCTTATATCGATTTCTTCCGCTCAAGAGATACGATTTGCCTTATTTCTGATGTTAAGAATCTGGCTGAAAGTTTTTTAAAAATGAACAAGATTTGGATCGCCATGCACGCTAGCGGGATCGCCGGGGCCACAGGATCACCAAGAAACTTGTGTCCGATGGTTACACTAGGATCGTAGAGCAACGGAGATCACTGTGGAGACAACCACTGCCAGGGCGGGGTGAAGCCACAGGGTGCTCATTCGATTTGTAAAATTTACATTCTATGTTTTTCTAGCCTGAAGGTGGAGAATGCCAGTGCGAAATGTGTCCGGACAATAAAACTCCCAAGAAGAAGAGAAAAGACGGAAGTCTGTGGTGTCCGTGCGAGTGCGCCGACGGAAGTTTGAAAGATACGCGAAGCGACGGCAGCTGCCCGGTGAGCGATTAGAGAATATTTCAAATCTGGGGGCACCGACAAGTTCGGATAAGACTTCGCGTAAATAAAATTATTTCAATTTTTAGTGCGATTGTACTTGTACAGACGGTCGAACTGTCGGTACATTGTCGGTTGATGGTCAGTGTTCGGCTTGCGAGTGTACGTGTAAAAACTGTGAACGTTCTCAACTCGGAGCGGACGGTCAATGCTTCTGCCCGAACGACGTGTAAGTTTGTCCAAGTTGTTTGTTCATAAAACGTTACCATTATGAAACCTAAACAATGATGGCCAACAATGATAACCATTCAGCGTCATTTTACAAACGACAACCGTAAATCGATGTGCAAAACGTCACAGGTCTATGTGTACACATACAAGCTATTTGGCAAAATATTATTGACGTAGAATGGCTCCCTGTGATTATATAATGACCTATATTTGAACGTCGAAATGTTATATTGCATTGAATATCATTAGAAGACGTATTGTAATAGTAATGGATGTATGATTATATCAGAAGCGGCAAGTAATTGTATATATCTTGTTTCAGGCCAAAGGTCGAGGGGTCGAGCTCATAAAAAATAAAATTAATTCTCGCATGCTCGAATTTATTTTCATTTTTTACTCACTCGCTCTCCCAACCTCTGATCTGAAACAAGATATATACAATTAATCTAATAATTTTATATATATGAACATCATATATATATGAATAACATATAAATGAATAACATATATAAATGAAAATCATATTCATGAATAATATATTAATGAAATCAATTTTAATAAAACATTTGTATAATAAATGGAGAGTAAACAAATACACAGTGAATTCTTAAATAGAATTAAAGTTACTACAAATGTCAAAAATTTAAAAAGTTAAATGAATTAACATTACATAAGAAATATTTAATTACAAATATTGAAACAATTACTAATAGATATGGTAATAAATTAGTTATTCACTTAGAATATGAAGGATTAAAAGGAAACAAATATAAATTCAGAACGTATTTACCAGATAGATTTCATAGATTTTCTAGTGAAGATATTGAAGAATTGTGTTCTGGTGCTTTCTATTTCATATGTAAAGGTAAGAATGAAAAAGGACAACATGAAATAGATTTCGAATAAAAAATATGTAAAATAATCACATTTTTTAATATAAAAAGTAATGAGTAATTAACGAGTTAAACAAAATAAGATTTCTTAACTAAAAACATAGTAAATTAATCAAATTTTTGCGCCCAAAAATCACATTCTCTAATATCTAACTGTATGATCTGATCTTTTAAGATCTTAGTCCAGAAAAGACATTGATGCCCCTATGACGTCATAAAATATCAAATCTAATTGCCTAGTGACGCAAACGACATGGCCGCCACTTAAACTTCCTTCAGTAATGTCCTCAAGTTGGCCTCCTGTGCAAGAAAAGATGGCTACCTTCTAAAATCGCTACAACATCATCGAAAATCTCATCTGGTGTCCTTTCAATGAATATATTTTGTCAATGTTATAATATATCGCAATTACGCGATTTAATATTTATTGAAAAATAAAATTGAATTTCAATAATATCAAATCGCCTAGTGATTTTATCAATACACGCTTCTAGAAAAGATGACCGCTACAGTGAGTCCCCTTATGACATCATAGCAGCATTAAATAGTGCTCGAGTAGACCAATTCAATCCTAGATGACTGCTTTCATGACATCGTCAAATACGAATCAAGAGATTTGATATTAAGACTCTTCAGCAAAATGCGGTTGCCTCCATAAACCCCCTATTGATATCAACGGATATGAACCCTATATCATCGGTTTTTTTACATTATTTATAGATGTCCAACGCGGTGTAGATGGGGAACTGTTTGGGTCGGATGTGAATGCAAGTGTAAAGACCGGAACACATGTGGAGTTGACTCGGTCTGCTTACCCGGTCGCCGTGGCAAAAACTGCAATATTCCCGACTGCTCTCCGTGCCCGAGTAAGTACACAATTATCTCAATATTCTTTTTCTGACTGACCAAATTTTCTTTTAATTGAAATGAATTTTAGATTGTGGAACTGGATTCTGTCGGAACGAATGGCGGTGGGGACCGTGTAGAGCTCGGTGTCGCTGTAGAAACGGTTGGCGCGGACGTTGTTGCGAAATAAATATTCCGTCAGTGGCGTGGGGTGATCCGCACATTACTACACTCGACGGTTAGTATACACTGTTCATCCCGCTATGACGTCATCAAATTTGATCGAAACACCCTTCCGTGATAGATGGTTGAATCCATAAAATCCCCTATATGATCATCAAATTGAATTGAAAGGGCCGCTTCCAGAATCGATATCAGTAGTTTACTAAATAATTAAATCATTATTAATCCCCCTATGACATCATCATCATCATCATCATCATCATCATCATCATCATCATCATCATCATCATCATCATCATCATCATCATCATCATCATCATCATCATCATCATCATCATCATCATCATCATCATCAAATTCAATTGAGAGACCCTCCCCGACATAAGTGTTGCCTCCATAATATCTCCCTATGACATCATCAAATTTCCTCGAATGTATCTATAAAAAATCCCGAATAGATGTCAGCCCCTGAAATCATCGAATTTATCGAAAGACCAATCCATAATGGATGGATTCCTACATAAAATTCCCCCAATGATTTCATCGAATTGTCTATAAGTTTTAGCCATAGAACGTTCCAGAAAGATATCAACACTACCATCAATCCTCCTATGACATCAGATCATATCGATAAGAACTGATGAGACACGCTGTATACCTAGTTTGATAGTCTGGTGTCATCCTTTTTTAAATCGTCCGGTTTATTCAGCCAGCATGTTGTTATTTCGGTGAATTTTTTTGTAATCTGCAGGGCGTGATTTCGATTACTACGATATCGGCGAGTACTGGTATTGTTTGAGTAGGAAGATGAATTTTGGAATTCAAACGCGATTCTTCTATCACAACTCGATGTCTTTGACAGGCGGAGTCGCCGTGAAAGCACTCGACTCCGTAGTCACGATTATGACTAAAATCACAACTTCAGCAACTGAGTTACCGTATATCAGGTAATACGTTATATCCACTTATGCCATCATCAAATTGCATCGTGCATTTTATCTACAGACCGTTACTGTGGAGCCTGCCTACATAGATTCCCTATTTCATCATCAAATTGCATTGTGCATTATTTTATTTATAGCCCGTAACAGAGGAGCCTGCCTACGTAAATCCACCTATACATCAAATTGCATCCTTATTGTCATCGCCATAATCTTGAACATGTTGATAATGTATTTTATGTATAGAATTGACGGCGCTTTGAAGAATTTGGATGTGGAGAGAGAATGGATTCTGAGCAACGGATCAGTAAATGTGAAATTAGAACCTGGAAGTGGCGGCGCTGAACAGAATAAACCAGTCGCTACAATCTACATCAGCTTTAAACAAGGTAACCATACATGCGTTATCGGTTAATAATCACAGCATTACTGAATCATAAGTGAATGTCATCTCATCTTTAGTAATCATATTTTTACAAATCAGTGAAGTTACTAAGGCATGAAAAGGTTGTTATAAAAAAATAAATGATTGTCCAAATATCGATCTAAAGTTAAGTAATATTGTCAAACATATATATAGATACCTTCAGAATCTTATTTGTTCGTTTTTGTTTTCTTTTTGCATGGAAAACCTTATTTCTTTGTTATACTTGCTATTCTGTGTGTAAATTGGTGATTGCGTGTGAGAGTAATGAATGAAAACTTTGCTTTTTCTAGCCTTTCCCTCTGCATTATCACAACATCCTATGTTAGAAATATCATTATTGTTTCATCTATGTACCAATATATTACAACTTGTAATTCTGTCAGAAAATAAATAAAAATAGTAATAATAATAATAATAATAATAATAATAATGATAATGATAATGATAATGATAATGATAATAATAATAATAATGATAATAATAATAATGATAATATAGATACTCATCAAAATTTTACTGAATCATTGAAGTCGTCATTCGTACCTAATGATGCGAATATGGAAAATAACCAAACATGAACTTTAAAGAACAATCTAGTGCTAGAAAATAGCAGAAAAAAGAAATGGAAAATGCACAAGTCAAATGATAGAATGCTATCATGAAATTCGGTATATTTTCTAGGTTCTGGAGTGACGGTCGAGGTTCGATACAGCGATGTAATGCAACGTCAATATTTGAACGTATTTCTAACATTAACGACCGGATTCATATCGAATACGGCCGGGCTGTGCGGTTTCCTCGACGGTGATCCGACCAACGATTTCCGTGGACCGGACGGCGCGATTTTCGCAGATGCGGCCAAATTCGCCGAATCATGTGAGTAGTAAAATACTGCATCAGAGATTCTCATTCTCAATCCTTTGACTCCTGCGATACCGGTTTATATCTTGAAATACGTCGCGAAATCGGTCTGAATCGAATTGGAGTTTTTGATCATTTTTCGACGCTTTTTTCTAGGGAAAATAACGAACTCGCATTCAAGCGGCGGCATGTTCGATTCTTGGAAATGGGACGCGTCGAACTTCCATAAAGATGACGTCATGGATAAGAACTATGACGACCCGACTTTCAAACCGAGCTACACGACGCCGGCACTAGGCCCAGCCGCACTAGCTGTGAGTTCAATTTATCATACTACGAACCAGTGTTTTAAGACCGCGGTATTGCCACTACCTGACTACGACTACTAATTTTGAGAGAAGTTTCTACCCTTCTGTTTTTGAAAGCAAAACTGATCCATATCTGTCAAAATACGCAAAATCAAAACGATGTTTAGTTCATTTTCAATCGGACAATTTTTGATGTCGAAAAGGGTCCTTTTTCCAAATTTCGACTATGACTTCTTTTTGATAGTAGTATCTACTCAACTTCTCTTCAAAAATATCGAAATCAAAATGATTTTTGGTTCATTTTCAATCAAACTATTATTTTATGTCGAATGACTCTTATTTTTGAGGAAGGCTTCTTAGAGAGATAGTCTAGTCTGGTAAAGGGGCCATTTGTTATGGGGCGTTTAGAAACCACGATGCAAGGCTCAGCAAGCCCGTATTTAGCGAACGTTCTAGGGGCTCGAATGGTCATCGATATAAGTCCGCATTGATGCCATGATCGAATGGTCATTGACGATAAAACCACAACCCCCAAAATCTGGTTGGCCGCGGGCCTTGATCAGCTTGTTCATTACCCAACGTTTGAGTATTGGAGTCTTGGTCTTTGAACGATCGTTTAATATCAACCACGGCACTTAAGCCCAATACCTCATAGACGCATCATCTCACTAAGGTTAATCGGTAATTCTAATTTATCGTTGACACTATAGAAAGTAAAAGAGGCGTGCGGGGCGAACGGGGCCACCGGTAATCTACTACAGAGCTGTATATTCGATGTCGCCGTTACGAATGATACATCGTTAGCCAATCAGATTGTGATAACTACAGCAGGTAAATCAATAGTTCAACAACAATTACACGACTCTCAATATCTGACTTCAAAAACTAGCTAAAATCCATTTATTGTTCATCCATTTAGGGAGCATCTCAAAATTTCGATTAGAATAACTTGCGGAAGGGGGCTGAAAGCCTCCCGCAGATTGATCACGAACTACCGTGCTATAGGAATCGAACATTGATCAAAAAAGATATCGGTTCGCGAAAACATACGAGAAATTTGTTGAGGCCTATAACCAGGCCTAGTATTTATGTATGAAGTCTATATTATCTTGATACATTTTCCCTTCGATGTTCCACAATCGTGGCTTTCGTTTAAACAATCATTCAAAATCAGTTCACACAATGTCAAATTTTTCCCCAGAATTCTGGTGGAACTAGGCGCAATATTTAACGATGCAAAAAACCTTTTTCATTAAAGATACAATAATACAAGAATCCCACAATGATAACGAAATTGAAAAAAAGTCCGACAATGTTTCCCCGAGCTATAGTTGTTCATTCAACATTTCGAATATACCCTTATAGTCATCTTCAGGACCCTGAGCTAGTAGTATGTTAGACGTTTGACTATATCCTTGTAATCATCTTCATAACTACTGTATTCCCTGAGCTAGTAGTTTGTTCGAAGTTTCGACTATTCCAATAGTCTTCTTCGGGAATACTGATATCAGGAATGAAGATGACTATTGGAATATAATACGAATATAGTACACTAGCTCAAAAAACATTTAAGAACTTGTTCGGTTATTTTTCGTTATGATTGTGGGATTATCTGTATATCAACATAAAAAACACGGATAGCGTTTTATCAATTATCATCAAGGATGTATCGTTTGATATGGTGTCAATATTTCATTTAGCGTGTCCAGTGTCTTGTTCCGGTCACGGTCAGTGTAATAATGGAACGTGCGTCTGTGATACTGGTTGGATTGGGACTGACTGTTCTGTAGGTGAGTATTAAGGGAACAAATCTAACAGCTTTCAATTCAACTCGGGATATACCCCGGATAAACTGCATTTGATTTAACATCAAGTTCTCAAATTCCAACAAGCCTAAGTTTTCACAGAATGAAGAATATTTATTTTATAGATGTTACTTATTTGCATCTCAAGGGGCAAATGGATTTACTTC
Organism: Tubulanus polymorphus; assembly: GCF_964204645.1. Taxonomy (NCBI): domain Eukaryota; kingdom Metazoa; phylum Nemertea; class Palaeonemertea; order Tubulaniformes; family Tubulanidae; genus Tubulanus; species Tubulanus polymorphus. The sequence continues at coordinate 3,619,903 of NC_134033.1, read as the reverse complement.
ATGGCCGCAAGCAAATACTCCTCCTACCCCTCGTTGGACTCAGCCACGACACACGAAACTCCAGTTGGAAACTCTGCCACGCTATAGACCGAATGTGCAACTTCGACGATGTCATCATTAGCCAATCAGATATCCTGTTTGATTTTAGCCCACTAAGCGTTCCCATTTGTAGCTCATCGCTGAAATTTGCCTTAGCGATTATACAACGAGCAATCCGATTGAAGCCGCATGTTTTCGTGCGTCAAACCTACGCATGTACCTGCGCACCCGGTCTAGTGTGGCAGGGTTTCGTGCCGAGGCTGAGTGTAGCGATGCCATCAAATTCGAATCCCTGTTGGGAGAGGATGGCTAATTCTTAGGTTACTGTTGCCACGATGGGAGGTTATCACACGAATTAATTGTTGTTTGCACATTTCAAATATTCCATCATTCGCTGGGCATAATCCGAGCAAATGATCCCGTGACAAGCGCAGAGTCCACTACTTATGTACCCACATATCAATCTTAATGAAACGATTCAATATGATACTTATCTTTAGGTATTTGCCGTAATTGTTCCGAACACGGTGTTTGTAAATCGAGTGGTTTTTGTGAATGCGATGTTGGTTGGGACGGAACGACCTGTAGCGTTAAAGGTACGAAATGCACATGTCAATCTCCAAACATGCACACGTAAATTCCTAGGTTGCGCATGTTTCATTATCTCTTGAGATGTACAGGTTATATAAATCCCCTATTATGCAAATGTCCGTCTCCAGACATTCGTATCTTAATGTGCATGTGAATCTTCGAGGTCACACACGGCAATTTACCAACATATGCACATGTTTCATAATCACTAAAAAGTAAATGTCAGCTTCAAGCATGCACGTGTGATCATCGAAACATGTATGCGCGTGCCAATAATCCAACCGCGAACATGTCAATCTGCAGCAATTCACATGTAAATTCTTGGATATGCACATATCGCTAAAAAATGCACACGTCAACATGATCTACGTTGTTGTTATTTCAGCAACATGCCTAGCAGTGAACAACTGTTCCAGTAACGGAGTTTGTAAAGCGATCGATACTTGTCTATGCAATAAAGGGTTTTCCGGTACGTTTTACACCGAGTTAATGGCGCGCACCACCAGATGGCGCGACTGTACGGTTAACTCAACCGTGACCAGCACCTTCAAGAAACTGTATCTGCCATGAATACTAATCCGATATACACTAACTTTAGGCAATATAAAAATGATATTAGGTTAGAGAAGTATATAATAGAACTTGGTGATGACTTAGGAACTAGTTTATTTGAATTTAGGGTCGAGTGCTATATTTTACCTGTGAACAAATTTTCAAACCTTCATTTAGACAGAGCCGATAGAATATGCCCCACTTGTAATACTTTAGGTGACGAATCCCATTTTCTGTTTGACTGTACCTTACTTAACGAACAACGCAAAAACTTTTTGAATTTGAATACCTTTAATACCCTTGATATTCTGAAAAACCCAACGGTCAACTTAGCTAAATTCATTAAGACCGGCTTAGATGTATACAGATCCCTCCAATAGTATATATAGTATTGAAAATAGTTGATGTATATAATAGTATATATAGTATTGTAAATAGTTGATGTATATATATATTTCGTTACGTTTTCATTCTCTAAATTTTAATCACTTCAGTGTTGTTTTGTAAATATTTGTATATACATGTGTAATAGTTTTCCTCCATATACCATGGAAATGGTTGGAGTGTAAATAAATCGTAATCGTAATCGTAATCGTAATCTCAATTTCTATGATCTTTGATCTGAAATTTTAGAACTCCGAGTCCGAAATTTAACAAATGAGATATAAGATTCACTATTTGGCTCCCCATGTTGGGTATAGTTTTCATTGATGATTGTGTACTTAAAGATAAGGAGAGTTCATTCAATTTAATCGACATTCAGAAAAGAAATCGCTTTACTTAGTCACTGTGGATCCTCACTTGCCAGAGTAGTGTTACAGGTTCCCCTTTGAAAAATGCTTGGAAGGAAAACAATAATTATCTGATTAACATTAAAGCTTTGTTTTTATAAGGTGCTGATTGTAGCGTAGCGGTCACTTGCGGAAATGTATCGTCCTGTTCGGGTCACGGAGATTGCGTCGATTTCGATGTCTGCCGCTGTTTCACGGGTTGGGCGGGATCTAACTGCGCGACCCCTACATGTGAAAAAATGAACTACTGTTCCGGTAGGTTTGAGTAAATTGTTAATTGATGTCATATGGGATTGATGGGGCATGTCTGTTGATGATAGAAATGTTTATAGATGATTGAATGAATTGCAATGCTATTTGATGATGTCATATGGTGGTTTATTGGTGTTTTACATGTATCTGAAAAGGGCATTAGATCTAATTACAAGGCATTGTCATTTATAAAATGAAATTATTGGGGGATTCTTTGATTCTTTGGGATATTTGGCAGTGTCAATAAATCACCAGTAGGCGATTCAATCTGTGATGTCATAGGGGTATTTATGGAGCATCAATCTTTCCTGGAATGATCTGATAAATCTTATGATGTCATATAGGTTTATTTAGACAAGGTGGTCATCTTTTCCGGTACGGTTTATAGATAGAAATTACAGGCAAACTGATAATATCAAAGGGGGACTCGGGAAGAGGTCACTCTATAATTATCGATTTAATTATGTTTTTAAGGAGAATCTATTCTGTGAAGTTTATCAATGTTATTTGACAATTTGATGAATATTTCGTAGAGGGATTTATGAAGGCAGCCTTCGTCTGTTTATGGATGTATCAATAAGGAAATTGATGATGTCATAGGGTGATTCGATCAGTTAGCCATGTTTTTTTTCGTTCGTGTTTATAATGAAAACTGTTTGGTTGTTTTCAGGTCGGGGTGTGTGTATCGGTTTCGACGTGTGTCACTGTTATCCGGATTGGACGGGTACGGCGTGCTCCACGCCGGACTGCTCCGCTCTGAATGACTGTTCCCAACACGGGTCGTGCAACACGCCGAACAACTGTACCTGCAACGACGGCTATACCTCGCTCGACTGCAGCCAGATGGCGCTCTGCCCGAACAACAACGACTGCAGTAACCGTGGCATCTGTTTGAAAAACGAAACGACCTCAGAATCCAGCTGCAGGTGCGCGCGTACAATATTTACAAACGGGTTAAAACGTTCACTTACGGTGGGGCGAAGGAGGGGATTAGCGAAAATGGTGGTATGGGATAGATTATACTTATCTGGAAAACAGGGAAAGTGGAGGAATTATTTCCTCTTGAAAAAAGAATTTTGTAAAGAACGCTAATAGTTTCACGTATTCGTCTGTGTTCATAGATTGAGATTCTAGTCGATAGAATGAGACTTAAATAGTCAGGGGTAGAGCAAATTAAATTGTATTGTAACCACCCTGAGTTAGTGCACATGCGCACAATAATGCTCAAAGAATTGGAAAGAATAGCAAACCTGAACTACAACTTGAGAGTAACCACTAAAAGAGCTCTATTTCTCCAAAATATCAAAATACTCCCAAAATAGTCTTTAAATTCAATCAAACTACTATTTTAGAAGTCAAATTTCTATAATTTTGTTGAAAACTAAATCGAAGATACCTAGTTTGGAATCGAAAGGGGTTGAAAATTCAAATTTTTAAGCGTACCTTCCAAGTGGAAGATCCCAAACTGCGAATTCATTTCGAGTCTCGCTTTTCTTCTTACAGTTGTTACACGGGTTACTACGGAACGCGGTGTGAATTCGCGAGGTGTGATAAAGTTAAAAATTGTTCCGGTCACGGTCGATGTAAAGAAGCGAATCTGTGCGACTGTTTCGTCGGTTTTAACGGAACGATCTGCGACGGCTTCAGCTGCGAATCGATACAGAAATGTTCAGGTAACGTTTAGTCTGGTTAGATAAGTTATTCCTGGCCCTCGAAACTGGTTCCTTTACTCAAACCGGGTCCTGTTAATCTAAACTCTGCCCTAGTCCGCTAAACTGGTCCTGCTCCTGGTTCTCACAAACTTGCTCTGATTCTTCGAGCCTGGCCTTGGTTTCCTAAACTGAGATCTTTTCTCCTCAACTGGAACCCTGACCTCCATGGCTCCTCCCAGTTCCTAAGAACTGCACATTCGTTCTCTAATCAGGCCTCGGTCTTCTAAACACAGATCTTCAAAGCAGGTCCCTTAAATTCAGAAGATTTTACAAGTTACTTGTTTACTAATATATTCCCTCTATTTCTAATGTTTTCTAGGACACGGAATTTGCACGGGTTTCGATGTTTGCGCCTGCGACAGCAGGTGGAACTCATCGTTGAAATGTGACGTGGCCACGTGTTCGACTCCGTGTCAGCATTCGGGCGTCTGCGTCGATGAAAATACGTGCGAGTGTAAAACCGGCTTTTACGGTAACGACTGCAGTCAGACGACCAGCTCGAACGACAACAATCCAGTTTTTACCGGGATTCCATGGGCAGTCGTTCCGCTGATCGAAAACTGTCGTCTGGGAACGTCGGTATTTAACGCGACGGCCACCGACGACGACGGATCCGGACCGAACGCGGAAATCTTCTACTCGATATCGACGACTGGATCGAACCCGTCATTCGGCATCGATTCGAAAGACGGAGCGATCTCCACGATCGGGATGATCGACCGCGAACGTTACCTCGCGTCCGGCGGCCGTGTCCTAATCAGCGTTACTGCTATGGATAAAGGCTTCCCTCCTAAAAGCACCACGGCGACCCTGACCGTCGATATCCTAGACGAAAACGACAATTGTCCTGAATTCTCGCCGATTCCAGCGCCGGTGAGTTTCGCCGCGAACGAGATTCCGTCTGCCCCGATCGTCCAAGTGACGTCGACCGATGAGGATTCTGGGAATAACGGCACGGTCGTCTATTCTATATCCGGTAATACGATGCACGCGTCTAGTTTGAATATAAACGCCTCAGACGGATCGATAACCGTCACGAGGGGAATTCCGTCCGGAGGGTTTATCATTTATGTGGAAGCGTCGGACGAAGGCACTCCGAAACCGTGCGTCGTTAAATACGATTTCAAAGCGCAAAGCGTCGATCAATCGCTTAAAGCTGGCACCACACCAGCTCCTACAACTACACCAGCTCCTACAACTACACCAGCTCCTTCAACTACACCAGCTCCTACAACTACACCAGCTCCTACAACTACACCAGCTCCTACAACTACACCAGCTCCTACAACTACACCAGCTCCTACAACTACACCAGCTCCTACAACTACACCAGCTCCTACAACTACATCAGCTCCTACAACTACACCAGCTCCTACAACTACACCAGCTCCTACAACTACACCAGCTCCTACAACTACACCAGCTCCTACAACTACACCAGCTCCTTCAACTACACCAGCTCCTACAACTACACCAGCTCCTACAACTACACCAGCTCCTACAACTACACCAGCTCCTACAACTACACCAGCTCCTACAACTACACCAGCTCCTACAACTAAACCAGCTCCTACATCAAAGCAGTCCGTTAAATCAAGGACGCGACCAACTACTCAATTCACAGCTCAACCATCGGCTACGCAACCGACTTCAACTAATCAACCCGCTACAACTACCGGTACTGGATCGTCTTCAACCGACCAACCTTCCAGAAAAACTACTCCACTTCTCGCCAAACCTCCAACTCGAGCCGCAAATCAATACGAACTGCTTATTACGGTGATAACCTCGTTGGGAGGTATATCGGCGTTGATAACTCTTATCGCGATCGGTTGCTGCGTGCACAAAATGCGCCAAAAACAAAAACTGGCCGCGAAGATAAATCAGCCGGTTGCGGATTTCGAAGCGATGACAATGGATCGAAGATGTTGATCGTACATAATCAGAGTCTTAAAAGTCGGAAATCATAACTACTTATATCTAAATATCTTATTCAATTTAACGATGTATTCTTATAATTATTCAACCATTGTTAAAGCGTCTGTGATATCGGTTTTATTTTTGTAAAAGTAAATATTTTTCTATTCTACATTTTGAAGGCACATGTTTTCATGGTTCAATGCAAAACGTGTTCAATGACTAGCCGTATAAGCAGCTTCGGAAATTTTTAAAATATTCCAGAATTGCTATACTTTTTAGTGAGCTACTCACCGTTTAGTAGTCATATGGCTAGGGGTCTGTAAAATGCATCCTCCCCCGGCAGGAGTTCGAACCTGATGGCGTCGAGATTGCCACGAAACCCTGCCACACTAGACCGAGTGCGCAGCTACATGCGCAGCAGAGATGATGTCATTATTAGCCAATCAGATATCCCGTTTTATTTTAGCTCGGGTTTTCCCATTTATAGTTCTTCCGTGAAATTTGCCTCAGCGATTTTACAACGAGCAATCTGATTGGTGCCGCAAATTTTATTGTTGTAAACCTGTATGTAGCGGCGCACCCGGTCTACTGTGGCAGGGGTTCGTGCCGTGGCTGAGTGCATCGATGCCATCAGGTTCGAATCCCTGCCGAAGGGGGATGGTATAATGTGTCTCAATTGTTTGTTTGTACATTTTGTATTCAAATCATATAATTAACTATGTTATGACTAATTATTTTCCATCCACCAAGAACTAATCTTAATTATATTGTTATTCTCATTCTATTGATATGTGCTGCTTGTGTTAACATCACAGATCATATAAAATCAGATTCTTAGAAATATTTCTTGAGTTTTTGTTGTTTCTTTCCTTTTACTTTGTACCAAAGGAGTTCGGTTAAAATCGGATTACAGTAAAACGTGCGTAAGTCGTCATAGCTTGGACGATCATTATGTCGTTGACTTATGTCTTGAAAATGAGGATTTCGTGCCACCAGCTATCCCGCTAGTTGGCGGTGTATTGCAGTGCGACAACCCTGTCAAAATCTAGTTCATTTTCGATGAACTTTCATCTAGATTTTTAGCCTCCTTCATCAGAAATTATGCAAATCACTCCTCTTGATAAACTCGGATTGATCATTACGATTCATATATAAAACGATTTTTATGCACCATTCATAGAATTGACGAAATTATGGATACATTTTAATTGAATCTGAGAAAAAATCCGGGAGTTGTTGTCTGAATGCACACTAGCGAACCTGGAGGACCCTCGCTTGCCGCACGTGGAATCCTCGATTTCCACAAGAGCGTCAGGTCCTCAGTGAACGGAAAAACAAATTAGGACACAAAAATAGTGAAAATCTTTAGTAATGCGAAGGCTTATCTGGTGATTTAACCGACATATATATATATATATATATATATATATATATATATATATATATACATATATATATATATATATATATATATATATATATATATATATATATATATATATATATATATATATATATATATATATATATATATATATATATATATATATATATATATATATATATATATATATATATATATATATATATATATATATATATATATATATATATATATATATATATATATATATATATATATATATATATATATATATATATATATATATATATATATATATTTACAATTGAAATATGCACTTTATAAAAGTTAACCGATGCAGTACGGGCTTTTAAATCACATGAGGCAACTAGCCCTCATGAAGCAACCTCAATAGCCGTTCCACCTACGAGGAGTATCCTAGACGACTTTGTAACCAATGATAAAGAGTATTCAATCTCGGTTGCTCAAAGGTTGGTTAAACTCTTGACCGTCGATTAGATTTGATTGCTTGAAAATTGAAATGAACGAATTTGGCGTCGTATTTTCATTGAGTTTGGGTGAGATTTGCCATATCTTTTTTTTTCTCAAGAAGAATGGGTCTTCGACTGTATTATCCGTCATTCGAATTCTACTCTCGGAAAGATTTTGGCAGTTATACCTCATCTGAGGGGATTAGCGAAAATGGTGGTATGGGTTCTTGAGACTTAAAAAATAATTTCGAATCACCCCACGTTTGTAATTCGATCCTGCTCGTGCTCCTCCCCCTGCTCCTCTCCTCTTCCCCTTGTTCATCTCCTCCTGCTCCTGCTGATCCTCTTCCCCTGCTCTCATTTTGCTGCTCCTCTGGCTTTGCTCCTCATCTTCCTATGAGGCAAGTTACTGACATCCTGTGATGTGTGTTACTTTTTTTCAAGGCATTAATAAAATTTTAAAGTTAATTGTGTTGTTAAACACGTTTTGTATCGTATCGATTGGTGAGGGGGGTTCTAATTAGTCATGAAACCCGCAGTTCCAGAGTCAGAGTTATGAGTTAAGATTTGACTAATAGTTAAGTCATTTTAAATCATCTAGTTTAAGCTCGGAGTTAACCCATACTCAAATCTGTGGAACTGGATTCAGATGGTCGGAAGCGACGAGCCAGCGAAACTGAATATTCTGGTAATGAATGGCAACGGAAATAGGATGATATAAGCAATTGAAACGTGTTTATTGTATTCGTATTCTAATATATACAAAATCTGATTAGAACATTTTCAGCTTGTAGTAGTAATCGTCATTCTTGATTATAACATAAAATGTAATATATATCGTTTTTGTCAACATCTCTGTGGATATAGAATAGTATAGATTCAATTACATTAAAGTTCACTAGGAAGGTTATCGCTAGGTTTAGATATGAACATTTAACAATTTACAAGTAGATAATTCGGTAAACTTTACATGAAATGTAACGTACTATATCAACCTCGCGTAACTCGCACGGATTGGGACGCTGCAAAAATTGATCTGGAATAGGCGACGTGCGAGTTAAGAAAACACACTATAGGAAGCACACTATAGGAAGTAAAAAAAAAAACGATTTTGTTCGAGTTAGTCAAAAGTCCGAGTGGGTGAGGTTTACTGTTATATGTATTTATAGCCATCATTCATGCAATGAGCAAGAAAAACGTAGATACAAAATATTTCCATGTTCACTTCGTCGAGCCGTAAATCTTAGTTTCCCGGTAAGCCTATTTGACCGGACTATTCGATGGTTTAGACCCCGCATTCCCGGACCAGGTTTGCTAGGTGTTTGCTGCACAAAAAGCTAAGGTAATTAAAAGCTCGTTACATGTATCGACTGAGCAGTTTTTTTCAATGACTAAAAGATTCTAGACATTTACATTAATAGATTTATATACATAAAATGATTTTTCTAGTGATTTATCAAAGTTACAATTCTTTAAGAGTACAAACGCTCAGAGTGTCACTAGTCGAAATAGAAACCTTGAACCATATTTGACAAGAAAAGCAATTTACACAAATGCTATAACTAAGTTAGGCAAGTACGATTTTGAAAAGAATAAAATGTATATTTTTCAATGGATATATCGTTAGATTGGTTATAGAACCAACGTGAGCTTAGACTGATCTTAAGTTGTTAGATTGGTTATAGAACCAAAATGAGCTTAGACTGGTCTTAAGTTGTTTGATTGGTTATAGAACCAACGTGAGCTTTGGCTGATCTTAAGTTGTTAGATTGGTTATAGAACCAAAATGAACTTTGACTGGTCTTAAGTTGTTAGATTGGTTATAGAACCAAAATGAGCTTAGACTGGTCTTAAGTTGTTAGATTGGTTATAGAACCAACGTGAGCTTGGGCTGATCTTAAGTTGTTATTGGTTATAGAACCAACGTGAGCTTAGGCTGATCTTAAGTAGCTTAGATTGGTTATAGAACCGAAATGAGCTTAGACTCGTTTGAAGCTGTTAGATTGGCTATAGAACTGAAATGAGCTTAGACTGGTCTTAAGATTTTAGATTGGTTATAGAACCAAAATGAGCTTAGGCTGATCTTAAGTTGTTAGATTGGTTATGGAACCAACGTGAGCTTAGACTGGTCTTAAGATTTTAGATTGGTTATAGAACCAAAATGAGCTTAGACTGATCTTAAGTTGTTATTGGTTACAGAGCTAAGATGGTTACAATTCGTTAACAGGACAAACACCCAGAGTCAGTGTTGGGTGTCACTATAGTCGAAAGAGAAACCATGACCCATATTTGACATGAAAAGCAATTTACATAAATGCTAAGTTAGACAAGTAGGATTTTGAAAAGAATAGAAGGTATGAACATATCAATGAGTTATTGTATGTGGTTTAAAACGTTAAGTTTGATTCCGTTTATTCGCGTATTCTTCTATAATACGAACACACACAAATACGACAGTCAAAGTCTAATCTTAGATAATTACACAGCCCGCTGCAGAAAACCCGTTATCGCTACTTTGCAGCTATACATTATCCATAAGATTTTTTCTGGAGGATTTTCGTTGAATTTTCTTTCAGAAAATTAACTTTTCGCATAATCCATAACTCGTGGCATCCTACAATTATTTTTCTCGACATGTAAATGCTTAAACTTACGGTATCAAAAAAATGTATGAAACACATATTTGTTTAAACTTAGTATCATCGAAATAAACTTAGAAAGTTGAACCTGAAATAAGTTTAGTGTAGTTTCATGCCCGGTTATTGAGAATTACAGTTTGATATCAGCGCTGCTCTGCTCTGTCCAGAGGATCCCTCGTTGTTTGTTCGTTCAGGGAAACTAAATCGCTAAATGAACGTTCATTCTGTGTGTGTCTGTTTCCTTAAGTTTTGATTTGACGAAGTCTTTAATCATAGCACTTTGGCAACCGATAAACACGTGATATAGTTGAGGAAGATTAAAGAGTAATCCGACGATTAAGTCGACGATTGCTCTGACGTTTTCGTCGATACCGTCCTGTGTATCAGGCCTCGCTCTATGAAAAAAACCGTCCAACTCTAACCTACGAAGCGATGAAACGTTTTTAAGTCGTCGTAAGATGACAATGAGCTGTTCCGTTCCAACAAAATAGTTTCTAATACCGACTTCTCGCAGTTCATTTGACGCATCTGATTCTAGATACCTAACAAGCACGTCGCCATTAGCTTCTGAACGCAAATCTATTGATAATACAGTCAGCCACCGAAATTGATAGGACCATAAACCAAATCCTCTTACGACAAGGTGCTTAAGTTTCGACATGTGGTTAAGACATTCGCTAATGTCGCGACCTAACCAAGAAAGATCTTGTTTCGGCATTAAACCGACGCTATCGCTAAATTCTATCGATTGATTTGTCGTAAGTGTGTCCAGATCGAGCAGAACTGTTTCGACATCGATGTTCGACAATATCCTTACCATCACCCAAATCATCTTTACCAATGTGTGACTATCGGTAGATATCGAAAAAGAGATATGCTTTAGGGATGGATAAGATGTCTGATCATCGTGAAAAATTCTCATCCTATCCAGACTTTCACTACTGGAAGACTGATCTTCATCATCAGATAAAACCGATAGTCTTTTCCCAAAAAAATCGGAATCAAAATCATCATGCATCGGATGATATCTCGTCGTCATTTCAATAAACGCTACTCTACCGCATTTAGTGATCAGCCTATCCACACCTTCACATCTGGAAGACTGATCTTCATCAACAGGTTTAATCAATCGACCCTTTTCATCAAAACCACAATCAAATGAATGAGGTTCCAGAACATCATCCAAAAATCTCGTCCCGTACTTCGAAATTTTAATAAACAGACTTTCTACATTTTGTGTGGTAAGTCTGGTCAGCTGATCTTTAGTTGTTATCACTCGACTCGTTCTAGACCATCCACATTCGAGTTTCTTGTAACATACACCAATGTTGTTTCTATCTAGGTACACAAACCAGTTAGCACTCTTGCTCTCCTTGCACAACGTCAAGTACGGATCATATTTGTCCGACGACTCGAATATCATACCCTGAACACTTGTGTTTCTCGTTATGGCTGTTACTAGTGTGCGGTATTCACCATCGGAAAAACCGCCGGGTTTCAGTTCGTTCGCCATATCTCTTATATGAACTACCTCGATCGGGCATTGTTTGTGTTCGAGTATCTTTTCGAGCATTTTTATTTGCAATCTGCTAAATGTATCTACGATTAACATTTTACCCATGTGCTGAAATATTTCGGCGATGGCGTCGTCCGGCCAGTCGGCTTCATTCAGGTAGATCGATAACTCATAAGATAATACGTAGCTTTCGGATTGGAGTTCGATGAAGTGTTCGTAATCGGGGACGAGCGCTATTAGGAAACTATTTCTATAAGCCAATTCACGCAAGTATTCTCCCTCACATATTGTAAATGCTTTTAAATTTCCATCTATCAAAGTCTTGAAAAGTTCACCGAGGCCGCGGTTATGCTTGTAACGATGCAGCAGCCCTGCCATGAATCTCGGGTATAATTCACCATATTTTTCTAGTTCGTCCGGTAGTTGATCAAACGCGCATTTTTTCCAGGGTGTTTCACCACTTTCATTGAATTGTACTACTGAGTCTACCGCCGCCAGAAATTCTTGCACAGATTTGTTAATGAATCGTAGCTGGACGGAGCGGTCTGATTTCTGTCGTGGCGACATCTCTTTGCACGTCAAAGCCGTCAACTTCGATTCGTAGGGTTTGAGACGATTTTCACTGAAGCTGTTTTGATGTGAGATGAGCGTCTCGTACGCAACCTTACAAATTTGTTTAAGTGCTTCGGAATTTTCGATGTCGTCGAAAAAACATCCAGATGACAAATCAATGCCCTCGCGTTTACTGATCAGAAAACATGTCAAATCGATGTAGATATCGGTGAGTTTGGACGGGACCGTAATTTCTTCCTCGTCCATATAGAGAAAACAAAACATGTATAGTATCAACGGGTTGTAGTAGTTACTTTGAAATAAAGGTGACGCTTTACTTCTAAGTAGGTCGAATAGCTGATGTGCATCGCGCTGGGGGAATTTCCTCTTCATTATATCGATGACCTCTTTCCTTTTGAAGCCGGATATCGATGCAATGGTAAATTTAGAATTGGTGACGATCATGCTGCCCCCGGACTCACGTGTTGTTATGACTATATGCGCTCCCGCTAATTCATTGGTCACACTCACGATGTCTTTCTTCGCTTCGTCGTTTTTCAACTCGTCGAAGCCGTCTAGCAAGAATATCGCTTTATCTGCATTGTCGTGTACGAAGTTTTCAAAACTATCAACCGGCAGATTCTTTGTGATTTTCTTATTCAAAAGATTTTCGAAAATATACTTATAAATACACGCGTTATCAGCGGGAAGATCATTTAACGGTATATAAAACAACATAGGAAACCCCTTTAGAAACTCCGTCGGTGAGCTCGTCCAGCTTAAAACCAGATTTATTATCTGGGTTGTTTTACCCATACCGGGCTCACCTACAAGGCATACGCGTTTCATAGTGCGCTGATCATAAGCGAAAAGCTCCTTGAAATCATCGGGTAAAATCACTGATTGTTCCTCGCTTTCTTCATATCTCAGCGGATTTCGTTTTCGGGGTCGAATTTTCACGTGTTCTCTGGTGAAGAAGTCGTGGAAATTTATGAATTTATCGCTCCACCAAACCTCTTTGTAATATTCAACATCGATCATTTGTTTGTACGTTTCTTCCAGACACTCCCGAACTTGAGTAACATCTGTAAAATGAAATGAATTTACGACTTCAGATAAATGCTGATTTCATATTTCATTTTCCAAATAAAAATACAATCATAGGCTACATTGCAGGTTAAATCTAAAAGATTTTCCTTTTAATATTTAAAAGAATCGGGTGCCGGTTCATTTCGGACTTCAGAATCTTGAGAGACAAGTAATCTCAATTGCGTCAGACACCAGTCTTATGATTTAAAATGACATTCGGACTCGATTCACATCCCTAAAACTGAGCCCAAAATTTAAATGCATGAAATCTATAATTACCTAGATTCTGAGGAGGTCTGTCGATGCCTTGCTTATCTTGGTGGCAGCACTGATTTATTGTTGTATAATTTATTGTATTAGTCGCACCGATTTGAGCTATTTCAGCATTTTCTACATTTATCCCTGGATTACTCTCCGCCATCTTGTCACCGATTTGAACTATTTCAGCATTTTCTGCATTTATTCCTGGATTACTCTCCGCCATCTTGTCACCGATTTGAACTATTTCAGTATTTTCTACATTTATTCCTGGATTACTCTCCGCCATCTTGTCACCGATTTGAACTATTTCAGCATTTTCTGCATTTATTCCTGGATTACTCTCCGCCATCTTGTCACCGATTTGAACTATTTCAGCATTTTCTGCATTTATTCCTGGATTACTCTCCCCCATCTTGTCACCGATTTGACCTATTTCAGCATTTTCTGCATTTATCTCCGAAATACTCTCCGCCATTTTGTCACCGATTTGACCTTTTTCAGCATTTTCTGCATTTATTCCTGGATTACTCTCCGCCATTTTGTCACCGATTAGAACTATTTCAGCATTTTCTACATTTATTTCCGGATTACTCTCCGCCATCTTGTCACCGATTTGACCTATTTCAGCATTTTCTGCATTTATTCCTGGATTACTCTCCGCCATTTTGTCACCGATTTGAACTATTTCAGCATTTTCTACATTTATTTCCGGATTAGTCTCCGCCATAGTAGATGTACTGAAAAACAGAGTTTAGAATTCAGTCATTTCATCTCAAAAGTGCAGACATTTACCCCGACAAATCTTTTTTGTCCAGTCTTTTCACAATTAAGCCTACTCATATTAAGTCACTGGTTTCGCATGGTGATTCTATTGAACCCGCTGTTTACATTATTCATCTATAGAATAGATTTCGATTGAACGTATTTCGGTTAAAAGTGTCACCGTCATACAATTTCATATCGAAACGTTCATAAATTAACATCTAATTACTGAAGGATATACTTAATAACAATCAATTAAATGATAATAATGATGTGATATAACTAAATAGACTATATACTCAATATATGTATTCATGGTTGTAGGTAAAAATCCCCTGGGTAAAAATCCTTTAGGTAAATATCCACTGGGTAAAAATCCCCAAATATTCAAAGTAGGTAAATATCCCCACTTGGTGATTTTCAAGAACATTTCAAGCAAAATGATTCTTCAATTTTATTTATTTGCAATGAGGCTGAAATATGTTTGAACTGCGCAATGAAATCATTCGTTGCGATAAATTTTTAAGTACTCTTAGAATAGAATAAATTGTTAGAATTAATAAGAATAATGAACTTTTTATTTGTAAATAGGGCCTTAAAATTCGAACTGGAATATTTTTGAACTGTGAACTTGTGGTATTATTTGAGCTGTGCGATGCCATGCATGAATTATAAGCAATAATGAACTTTTAATTTGAAATATTTTAGATTCAAGCTAGTGTATTTGAAATGTGCGATGAACCCTTTCATTTTAACTGCGATAATTTTAAGTACGGTGCTAATTTAGTATTAATGAACTGTTAATTTGTAGTATGTTTTAATTCAAATAGTATTTACTATAGTTTGTATGCTCACGATATCCTTATGGTGTTCCACAGTAAAAAATGAATGAATTGGATATGTATCAATAATATGAATTAAGTGACCTTAAGATTGTATCTACTAACACTACATTCAGACGGAGGGGGGTTTTACTTACTTTGAAGAATTGGGGAATTTTACCGAGGGGAATTTTACCTAAGGGATTTTTACCGCTAACCGTATTCATTGTAATTAGCTCTAGTCGGTCTCATCAATAATTAATTAATTAATGTCTATCAAACATGTCACTAGGTGTTAGTTTGTGAGTCCTGATGTCTACAACTTGTCTGACAACTAGTTCTCACATGATACTCATGATTCTGTATATAAAGACTATGTAAAACTAAGATAATCATTCTCATTCCGGGATGCATTTAATATTGCACATAAAAGGTTTAACTGCCTTATTGTTCCTGATGGATAAAATCCTGTACCGCTGGTGTAAAGGGATAATTGTTCCCAAGCCAGCCTGCCGATACAACGACCAGCCGGTTACATAAGTGCATTTCTACACTTGTAATGTTATCGTGTATATAAGATATATATGTTTATTACGGCACATATCGCGAGAGTGCCGGTTAACAAACCCATAGGCCTTTCTTGATAGTTTGGTAAACGGGAACCGCCTCCGAAATTTGAAGAAATGTCAAATAGAAATAAAATTTTTTCCTTGCCGTCCGTGGAACAAATTCAGTGAAAAAAATGAGCAAACAAATGAATAGAAAAATTGAAAAACGCGAGGTTCTTTTTTGATCGCAGCGTGCTTGGATTCGAACTTACCAAGAATCATTTGTTTGGACATACGTTTATTGCCCTATCGACAGTTCACTAGCTCTTCCACCAAAAAGCGATTTTATCTCAAGGGAATTGTTTTCTAAAAGGTCTACCCGGTAAACCAAGCTATTAAAAAAGGCTCGGTAACGCTGTTCACACAGGATCTCACAATGAACTTCAAACCCCGCTTGATGATAATCATTCTGATCCGCTCCCATTCAGTGTAAACCACGAACTGCGCAGTTCATTTCGAAATAGTCAACTTTCGCTGGCGTCGTCACATGTGGAGTGACGATGAAGTCCTATATAGATTATGGCGTGGTCGCCTCATTGGTGACTGTTCCACTGACCTAACTGTCCGCTAGATGGCGAACTAGTCGAAGTTAGCCGCTCTGACTCTACAGCTGTCTTACAGTCGTTGAAATGCCCAAACACTGATAGGCGGCGACACTTTTAGAGAATTATTCTTTTTTTTAAATCGCCGAAAATTTCCCAAATCTCGAAAAATTTATTTTTCTAAAATCCCCCACGAAAGAGAATTGTTCAAGAACTACTTTTGAACAAATCAGTCCGCGAACACCTGATGGGGACAACATATTACCGAGTAAAACTGATAGAAGCCACTCGCTGACGGACAGCCCTTCATGACCCTCAAAACTTTCCGAATTGTTTCTTCAGAAAGTCATACAATTTAGGAATCAAAACACAAGCCGGTGTGGCCTTCAAAATATGGTTTAGATATTCAACTAAGAATACAGGTTCCTTTAAACCCTTATAATTTAAACCCGTCTCATTCTGTCTGTAGGTATTTTTATCAAAACACCCCCCCCCCCCCTCCCCTAATCAGGATCACTTTCGGTTTCCACAATTCCAGAATCCCTGAAAATGACTACAATTTTACCACTGAAATTTAAAATCAAGGCATCTAGTTAACATACCTCGTTTGTGTGATAAATCCGTAAATACTGCGCGGCAAGTCAATACGTCCTGCACAGAAACTACTACTCAATGAGCTTCTAATTACGCAGTGCGCGCATAATATTCATATATGTTTTTTTTTTATAATTTTCTTCCTTGTCGGAAACCAGTTTTACTTTTTGTATCTCAATAGAATATACGGTGAAATATGTGACGCATTCAGCGTTATTGGTTGCACGTACATTAGCCCATATACACTCTAACTGCATATCAAAAAGTCCTGCCAGAGAATATATCAATCTATACCAGTCAAATCGGTGGGTGTTGTTTGTTAACTGGTCGATCCTTTTGTGGAATTTCTGGCTTACCCATACACTCTCATCGATCTACGAAATTCGTATTCTCGCTTCTTTGTCGTTTTATTTTGATTTTTCTCTCTTTCGCCTCCTTGCCATCCTCGCTTGCCAGAGTTACCTCCCCACCCGCCAGAGCTCTCACACCAATGGAAACCCTGGCGAGCGAGGGTGCTTCTTAATAGGATGAACTTCGGTTGATAAACCGAAGTGAAAGTGAAACCGAATGTCAAAATGGACCACGGGATTGAGGTCGGTAGTTGGGACCTGTAGTTCCCAAAAGATGGGCTGACTCTATGAAATGCGTTGAGGTCGAACTACGTATAGTTCGTTAGGTTATAAGCTTCGACCGCTAAAACCGAAGTTTGCCGCTGGTGCTTGCGACAGCGGCCACAAGGCTTTGCATTGTCCTCACAGAAAGCTCCATTTTCTTCTCGTTTGGCCATGTCCTTTTTGTGAAAATGTAAATGTAAATTTCATTCAATGCTTTCCTCTCTAAATTCCTATCTATAGATATTTCTACTACACCTGCAACACCTCAACTTTCGTTTTCATATTTCATTTGACGTCATCGACACAGGGCTTAGAGAAACTCAGTCTTGGGTCTAACGTCGACCGCTCTTGGTCTTACTTTCACTAAAAGTACGCATTGTTTTGGCGGCGATTCGGATGTCTTCATAGATGAGAAATCTAAATAAATTTCACGAGTATCCTTACAGGATTAGAGGACGGTTCGAAAATATCAACAAGAAAAATTGTACAACAAAAAACAATGTTTATTATTTCAACAAATATCTTTCGATACACATAGATGTATGGGGTCATTCTATATGTGCACACGAAAGGGCGGGTTGGGTTTATTTCAAATGCGTACAGATCTGTTAAGATTGGGGGGAGGGGGGTAAAGGGCGATTATGTATACGATACGCATATGAATGAAATGTTACTAATATCTATTTAGAATGGAAAAACCCACCGTGGAATGGACTTTCGCTATGTAGTGTCAATTACTCCTCGGAAAATTCAAGGCAAAATCGAAGTTAATCACGATACAGAATTAAAGCTCATTCGCTGTTTATTGTTATGCATTACAACTTCACGTTATTTTGTAGTAAATAGTCAAGGCTTTCATTTCCAGTTTACCATAAGCTATTGGGTTCGAATCCGACTGTAACCGTTTTTGTGCGGCGTACGAAAAAAAGTGTCAAGGTGGATTCGGGCGGCTTGAGGAGTTTAAGCCAGGGCGGATACGGGCAGCTTGCGGAGTAATAGGCAGGGCGGATACGGGCAGCTTGCGTGCTAATGGAATTCATTCATTTGATGATTAATGTCTATTTCAATAATGAACACAGTTAATATAGTTTATAATGCTACCATATCCACAGTATATGACTACATATGAACACATCGGACTACTACCGCGGACTACTGTATCAACTTGACTATATCTATGTATGAATATGAATATATCTATATTTGACTATAAGACTTCTACCCAGGTCTACTACAGTCAAAGCCCGTTATGATGCCATCATTTTGAATCACCATTGCTCGCTCAAAGCCAACATTTTTGTCAAAGAACACATTTGCCCGATCTCATTCAAATGAAAAAAACCATTATATTCAACGACGATTTCGTTATATCGACATGTTATCCATCGGTCCCAACACAGGCACCTTAA
Organism: Tubulanus polymorphus; assembly: GCF_964204645.1. Lineage (NCBI taxonomy): Eukaryota > Metazoa > Nemertea > Palaeonemertea > Tubulaniformes > Tubulanidae > Tubulanus > Tubulanus polymorphus. The sequence continues at coordinate 3,600,785 of NC_134033.1, read as the reverse complement.
AGGGCTTTTACTGTATACAGTCAACCCCAGATATACACCCCCTCCCATTTACCGCCACCCCACCGACCGCCGGGTTTTCTCAATACACATCTCGATACAAATACATATAGTAAAACACACCCGATATGCCACCATACTCCCTATACCACCAAATCGTTCTCCACCGATGTAGGCGGTATATCGGGGTTGACTGTATATATATAAGACAACTATATCTATTTGACTACATCTATATATCAATATGAATATATATTTGGTTATTACACTACTATCGGGAACGACTAACGTCTATTTATGATATATCTATATTTGACCACAATGACTAAACGACTGCGCTGTATCAATTTGTTTCGAAGCTCTGTATCGAGCGATATACTGCTCAACTTCTGCCGACGACTGAGACCCGTCAACCCACTAACCAAGTGACGTCAGTCGTTTGCGACTAGTTGCACGGCGTTAATGACGTCACGTCGCAGTCGACCTAAACCATAGAAGTATAAACGAAAGGGAAGACCGACTCATCAAAATCCGCTAGGCACCGCTAGTAACATTGTGTTTTGTTCAGCGCCCTCACCGGTGACGATAAACAATAGATGTTGTAGATTGGTTGCCGGTCTCTATTCTTAATCTAGCGTTTTATTGTTTATCGCCACCGGTGAGGGCGCTGATCAATTTCGAAATTAGCAAAGGCAAATGTATAGTGACGTCACGGAGTTGGCCTTCCCTTTCGCTTATAGTTCTACGCCTAAACCCACCTACTGTATCTGATTCTCGATTATTTTCGCTTATTCGCTCGCTGTCTTGGAACCTTTAAGGGGTTTGACGCAGTTTGAACTTCGCTCGGCACATATCGAACACTCGTTTGTTGACGATAAAAGCCAAGAAAACCAGACAACCTTGAGACGAGTTCAACAAATTGAAGAAATACCAAAGATATTCGTTATTTACGAACGACGCTACGAACCCGACCACCCACGTGACCCCGGTCACTAAAGCCATCCGGTAGAAAATGAACGCGGTCGTTCTCTTCTGTTTGGCGTTAGATGAAGAAGTGGACATCGCGGCGAATGACCGGTGAATGCAGTAAACTGTAGCTACGAATAGAATCATACTGACCAGATCGATAATACCGATCGGTAGAACGAACGCCATCAATAGGGAGAAACTGGAACTAAACCAACAAGTAACGGGGCTTCCGTAAACCGCACCGGAGTACTGAGTGGTATCGGTGTTGTGTAGGACGATACAGGGTCCGACAATGAGGAATGGAGAAAGCCAAACTGATAGTAGATAGTACAGTAACATCTTAGGAGAATCGACCAGTTTACGAATAGTGGAAAATGTAAGGAACATGTGGATAGAAACAGCGGCCATAGACGCGAAAACAACCATCCAAATATAGTGTTTAACAGCGGCCATCGACACGCAAAGTAATCGATTATCAACGCCGATCAGGCTGGAAATATGAAGAGTTTGAGCCACGGCGAGAGTTATACAGAGATTGATGATGAGTTTACCGGGAAGAGTTCGCAGATCGGGAATATTCAAGTAGATTACGACCGTTATCACGAGGCTGACGACGGACAGACAGCTACAGGTGAACGTAATCAGGAAATCGCGATCGGAAAATAACGAACTGACCGTTATTTTGAATTTTGAATCGTTTTCTCGTCTGCAAACCATGACTCCTTCACTAGAATACACTCGCACGCAGTCGGTGATTTTAGTGGAACATTTACTAGATTTTACTATTTGCGTTTTCCCGTCGTCGCTGGTAATTTGAAAAATTCTGTAATATTTGAACGACGGGTTGGACTGGGCTAGAAATAAGCTACTTCCAGTTTTGGTCATATCATTTGCTACGTCTGGCTCTGTATCGATGACGTCACAGCGAGTATTCTTAGTCAAACTCGTAGTCGACAACTCGTAACCGGAAATGGTCACCAGACTGCCATCTTTACCGAATTGACACGTGATCATCGCCTCGTATTCGCTCAAGATTGATTCCATAGTGACGTCACCGAGAAACTCTTCGTGATTGGTCAGCGTGAAGTCGCGTCTGTAGGATGATGAATCGTTGAGTAAAGATGATAAACTTCCTATTTCTGTAATCTTTGATTTATGGACATCGCCGCAGCCGTTCACTTTGAAATACATCAATTCAAACCCGAAGTTTTTCATAACAAATCGCTGAGTTTCGTTAAACGAAATAAAGAAAGAGAAATACACGCGTACGGATATTCTAGGCCATTCGTTCTCAACAAGCCGACAGACGGTGTTGTCTTCGCCGGTATCAAGAAGTCGGTGTCCCCGTAAACAGCCGTATCTGCGACATCTACGCGTCTCCTGGTCGAATATTTCGTTCGTTTCCGAGCAGAGAAACTCTTTCGGCGCCCACGAGATGACGGGCATTCCCGCAGTTCGAAATTCAACGCCATTCGCGAGACTGAAATCGAGTAAGATGTTCAAACCGAATGTTTTTTGGCCGGTTAGATCATCATAGTTACAAACTAAGGTCGATTCGTTTAAAACGCTGTCACTCAGTTCACATTTCATGCAGTAATAATTACGATATATTTTCACCCGTCCACCGACTACAGCTGATATCGGGTTAAAAACCCGTCTGCATTTAGACCTTAGGTTTTGATCTGCTGACTCGGCGCAGTGTGACGTCACTTGTAGGTTACTGCGCATGCACGGCTGTAATACCATTCGAACTATCCTCTGATGCTCGTAGGATAAACGACAATCTTCTGGCAGCCGAACTTTCGCGGTATCGTCGCTTAAAGACTTGTTGCGCACGCTCGTGATGACGTCATCGATTCGTGTGGTGTTAGTGCACTGCAGGACGAGACTAGCCGGTTTGTATTGAGTATCGTTGAACCCGTGACACATCGCGCAATACATATTCTTAAAGGGAAGCCAGTCGTCGATGTAGACAGGAATCGTCGTAGCTAGATTACTGGACGGCGATTCGCAATAGCGTTTCACGTCTGAATTCAAGTCGAAATCACTCGGGCACCGACTGATCGCTATAAAACCCTTTGACTGATACGTCTCGATTCCGATTCCGTATATACAGTCGGTCCATTGCTGAACTAGTCGCATCGTTTTGTTTCGCATTAGTTCTCCCGCGTCGCTTGTCGCGTCGCACTTTCCAATCAGGTTGCAACAATTGTTAAACAATCCGCAAGTACATGAATTAGTCGAACAACCCGCGGCTGGACAAACCCGAACCAAATCACCATCCGTGTCTATTCCCTCTGATGCCACTCTGTAAGCTTCGATCAGTTGGTTGTTTTTGAAATCACTCCTTCCGGGATTTTTACGGTCAGGCATCCCACGTGTGATACCCGTTATCCCAGATTCAGGATTCGACATTCCAGATTCGGGAAAACGTTGAGACGCGATGAAACGATCTGAAATAATCGGGCTATAGTTACCTTTCATATAACATATAAACATATAACGAACTCCAGTTTTCTCCCTGCCAACTATATACCCTCGTCAATAAATGATCCTAAACTGTAGCTCAAACGCAATTTATGCACAGATAAAGTCCAATATGACGCCATTCAGTGCAAACAAATTTCGGGCAAATTTGCAAAATCTAACTAAAAATTCGATGAAATTACAATTTCTTGTAACCGCGTGCTCCCAAATGACGACATGTTGAATGGCATGAACCGCACGTAATAATCAGGCTTCTTTAGTTACTGGGATTTTTTTTCTATTTTTCTCTTCATCTTCACTTAATTTTTCAACATGAAAAAAAATTTTTCCCTCATAAGTTTCAATCTAAGGATTTGCAGCCCTAGCTTCAAAGTTAGGTTCCTTGATTTCTGCAATCATTTCAAGTCAATTCAACAACATATTTACTGCCTTATATTTTTCAATTTTGGAAAAAAATTTATGTATTATTTATATTTTCCCCTGTTTCATTTCTTTTCGCCTCTAATAAACAATCTTTTAGGAAACTATTTTCCCTTCTTCCCTCCCATTTATAAATCTTCCATTGTGCGTTAAAGAATATTTATTCCAGTTATCAAAAAGGCTTATACGAATCCGAAATTGACCATACGTCTTTTCTTTACGGACGGTTTAAAAGAGTTTGTACTCGTATTATCATGAGAGAATACAATATATAAATCTTTGGATGTTTAACATTTCCCTGTAAGATACAAAATGATTATTGAATTAGACCAACCGACAAGCCATTCCTATAATTTACACAATGAGAAATGACCAATTCGAAATTTTAGAACGGATCTTATTTGATCTTCGTTAAGAATTGTGTGAACGCTTGGTCCGTTCTATTTGATCACGGAATAAATCTCCAAACGAATGTTCTGTATCCAGTTCCAGAGTTCTAAAATTAATTCGACTCTTAAGTTAAAACATTGAAATTGAACTGATTATAACTCTAAGCTAACTCTATCTAACAACAGTGGACATGTGCTCTGAATAGTTCAGTGTGAAAAGCTGCTAAATATAGTTATTTCGTCTACGTAAATAAAAAAAACAACATTTGTTATTATTTTGTTCTGACGTTTCGGCAGGATATTACTTCCACCCATATTCAGAGAATTCTTCGAAAGTGAGATTGTGGGTGAAATAACTACAATCCAGACTTAAAATAGACTCGAATATCTACAACCATGATAACCACGCTGCTAGTATCGAGGCTTCTATAAAAATGAACAAAGAGCAAGAGACTAAGAAAGAAAGAACAAGAGATTGCCAAGAGAGCAAAAAATATGTTTTCGATTATTCTTGTTTCTCCCATAATTTCCTTTCAAGGGTGCGTTGCCTTTGGCCTTTGCTTGACCGTAGTAAAAAACGTTCTCAATTTTATTTTTGTTCTATTTGTAAACATTCTTAACGTACTTTCTTATGAAATGAATTGAAATTAACGAATAGTTTAATTCAACTTACCGCTGCAGACGATCAGAAGAAGAAATCGACTTACGAAGGATTGGCGCCACATCTCAAACCGATGCACAGAAAAGACTCGACTGCGAATCGTAAATGAAATTGAGCTGAACGATTCCCAACTTAATAAAAGTTAGATTGATCGTGTTTGGATGAAACAAGAAGCTGATTGCGTGAATCAAAAACGGTTGGTAGTTTCAATGGACGTGTGTGATTTTAATTAGCTTTTATACACAAACGTTGAAATGCGCTCAATTCTCATCTATATGAACATACTTGACAGGTGTAACATTAATCCGGATAGAATTTCACAAGATTCAATAGTAAGAGCTAATTAAGCAGTGCGAAACCTCATGAATATTTGTATGGGTTTTGATTTACTAATACTAAAAGGCAGATCTCACGACGACAAAAAATGTGGCAAATACACTTTCCGCCAGCCGAAAGGTAAAAGTGTTATTAATTATGTACTTTCGGGCTTTAATATGATCAGAGTCATTTTCGGACCTTGAGAAAATGAGTCTGAAAATGAATTTGGAAAATAAGTCGAACTTCAAGCAATATCTGGGGTCACACGATGACCAGCAGTGGCAGCAGCGGCGGCAGCAGCGGCGGCAGCAGCGGCGGAAGCAGCGACAGAGGCAGCGGCAGCGGCAGCGGCAGCAGCAGCAGCACCACCACCACAATATTTTTACTAAATAATGCCATAAATGTAGCTCATAACAAGGACTCCATTAATGAACTAGTTGATGAGTAAACTTCGTCGTTACAATCGACAGTTACGACATTACGCGGGAAGCATACAGGTTTAAATTCAGAATTGTATAATCGGTGGGGCTGTTAATAAAAGATTTGAGAAATAGCTCGATTATTCCGACGGTTACTTACCGAAGAACAAAAAGCTGCTGGCGATTTGGATCTTGGATTACGTGTCATTGTATTTGACGTCGTCGTACCCCGCCATGAGTCCATGGAAAATCCTTTTCCGGAGATCGTGAAACTGCAGTTGTTTTAGTCGGAGTATTCAAAGTTTCAAATCTTATCATGATAATTAGCTGTAACAAAATAGAAACACATTTCATATCTCGGCAATTAATTTCTCAGCAATATGGTTACATATATTCACAATTTAAACTTACAATTTCGTTTCTCTTCAGACACGCCATTCGTCAATATGAACTAGACATTACAAAACCGCATACCAGTACAAAATATTCTTGAATAAAAATTCCCAGTCAACTTATTGTCAACACGAAGATACAAGCACCTGGATACAATCCTACGATATTACCGCCAAGTCAGTAAGTGCCCAATTGGCTTGTTTTTGCTCCATTTTAAAAGATCAATTCTTATCCCTAAACCACTTCTTTCAAACGAGTTTGAACACCGATTTAGATCAAATGATCTTGGTTTGTTCTTGATGTGTTCAAGTCCGGCGGGGGAACAAACATTTACTAATTTATCAGGCAATACATCGTAGCATCTGAATGAAAATATAAACTTTTATCAACAAAAAAGTGTTTCCTTAAGCAATTGTCTAAACGAGTACTCGTATATAAAGTCACTGCTTAAATTATGCAGGACTTGCACCGGAAACATTGTGGATGATGACCGGGAATCAAACACGCTTTGAATTGAGAATTTGTAACGACATTGTAGCGTGTTTTAAACTATTTAATGATAATAAAAACCAAGTGCGTTGATAAAGGTCCTCGATCTACTACAGGGCAACCAAGCATAATGCGTCGTAGTGGATATAAAGAACGGAAAGCACTTGTGTGCGATATAGCGTTTTCTTGCGCTGAACGACGCTTCCGGCCCGAAATGTGCTTTTCCTGGCGTTTTCAGCGTCTTTGATTATCAACCTCATCATTTTTCCGATATAGCGGAAAATTGTCGAGAAATGATTTCTCGCCCTGAACGACACTTCAAGGCCGAAATGTGCTTTTCCATGCGATTTGTGCGTTTTTGACGTTCAACTTTCCGAGCGAGGTCATTTTTGCGATATAGCGAAAAATGGCCGAGTCACTTCTTCCACCCCGATCCTTGCCATCCACGCTTGCCAGAGTTGCCTCCCCACCCGCCAGAGCTCTCACACCGATGGAAACCCTGGCAAGCGAGGGTGCTACCTAAAAGGATGAACTTCGGTTGATAAACCGAAGCGAAACCGAATGTCATTTAGTCGAAACTATTGTCCGGAAAAATGGACAACGGGATTGAGCACGGTAGCTGTATTTCCACAAATGGCTGACTCCATGAAATGCGTTGGTGCTTGCGACAGCGGCCACAAGGCTTCGCTTCGTCCTCACAGAAAGCTCCATTTCCTTCTTGTTTGGCCATGTCCTTTTTGTGAAAATGTGAATGTAAATTTCATTCAATGCTTTTTTTCTCTAAATTCCTATTTATAGATATTTCTACTACACCTGCAACACCTGTACTTTCGTATTTTCGTATTTCGTTTTCATATACTTGGGACTAACGTCGACCGCTCCTGGTCTTACTTTCACTAAAAGTACGCATTGTTTTGGCGGCGATTCGGATGTCTTCATATATGAGAAATCTAAATCAATTTCACGAGTATCCTACAGGATTAGAGGACGGTTCGAAAATATCAACAAGAAAAATTGTACAACAAAAAACAAAGTTTATTATTTCAACAAATATCTTTCGATACACATAGATATATGGGGTCATTCTATACGTGAACACACAAAATGGCGGGTGGGGTTTATTTCAAATGCGTACAGATCTGTTAAGATTGGGGGGAGGGGGGTAAAGGGCGATTGTGTATACGATACGCATATGAATGAAATGTTACTAATATCTATTTAGAATGGAAAAACCCACCGTGGAATGGACTTTCGCTATGTAGTGTCAATTACTCCTCGGAAAATTCAAGGCAAAATCGAAGTTAATCACGATACAGAATTATAGCTCATTTGCTGTTTATTGTTATGCATTACAACTTCACGTTATTTTGTAGTAAATAGTCAAGGCTTTCATGTCCAGTTCACCATAAGCTATTGGGTTCGAATCCGACTGTAACCGTTTTTGTGCGGCGTACGAAAAAAAGTGTCAAGGTGGATTCGGGCGGCTTGAGGAGTTTAAGGCAGGGCGGATACGGGCAGCTTGCGGAGTTATAGGCAGGGCGGATACGGGCAGCTTGCGGAGTTATAGGCAGGGCGGATACGGGCAGCTTGCGTGCTAATGGAATTCATTCATTTGATGATTAATGTCTATTTCAATAATGAACACAGTTAATATAGTTTATAATGCTACCATATCCACAGTATATGACTACATATGAACACATCGGACTACTACCGCGGACTACTATATCTACTTGACTATATCTATGTATGAATATGAATATATCTATATTTGACTATAAGACTTCTAACCAGGTCTACTACAGTCAAAGCCCGTTATGATGCCATCATTTTGAATCACCATTGCTCGCTCAAAGCCAACATTTTTGTCAAAGAACACATTTGCCCGATCTCATTCAAATGATAAAACCATTATATTCAACGACGATTTCGTTATATCGACATGTTATCCATCGGTCCCAACACAGGCATCTTAAAGGGCTTTTACTGTATACAGCCAACCCCTGATATACACCCCCTCCCATTTACCGCCACCCCACCGACCGCCGGGTTTTCTCAATGTACATCTCGATACAAATACATATAGTAAAACACACCCGATATGCCACCATACTCCCTATACCACCAAATCGTTCTCCACCGATGTAGGCGGTATATCGGGGTTGACTGTATATATATAAGACAACTATATCTATTTGACTACATCTATATATCAATATGAATATATATTTGGTTATTACACTACTATCGGGAACGACTAACGTCTATTTATGATATATCTATATTTGACCACAATGACTAAACGACTGCGCTGTATCAATTTGTTTCGAAGCTCTGTATCGAGCGATATACTGCTCAACTTCTGCCGACGACTGAGAGACCCGTCAACCCACTAACCAAGTGACGTCAGTCGTTTGCGACTAGTTGCACGGCGTTAATGACGTCACGTCGCAGTCGACCTAAACCATAGAAGTATAAACGAAAGGGAAGACCGACTCATCAAAATCCGCTAGACACCGCTAGTAACATTGTGTTTTGTTCAGCGCCCTCACCGGTGACGATAAACAATAGATGTATGTTGTAGATTGGTTGCTGGTCTCTATTCTTAATCTAGCGTTTTATTGTTTATCGCCACCGGTGAGGGCGCTGATCAATTTCGAAATTAGCAAAGGCAAATGTATAGTGACGTCACGGAGTAGGCCTTCCATTTTGCTTATAGTTCTATGCCTAAACCCACCTACTGTATCTGATTCTCGATTATTTTCGCTTATTCGCTCGCTGTTTTGGAACCTTTAAGGGGTTTGACCCAGTTTGAATTTCGCTCGACACATATCGAACACTCGTTTGTTGACGATGAAAGCCAAGAAAACCAGACAACCTTGAGACGAGTTCAACAAATTGAAGAAATACCAGAGATAATCGTTATTTACGAACGACGCTACGAACCCGACCACCCACGTGACCCCGGTCACTAAAGCCATCCGGTAGAAAATGAACGCGGTCGTTCTCTTCTGTTTGGCGTTAGATGAAGAAGTGGACATCGCGGCAAATGACCGGTGAATGCAGTAAACTGTAGCTACGAATAGAATTATACTGACCAGATCGATAATACCGATCGGTAGAACGAACGCCATCAATAGGGAGAAACTGGAACTAAACCAACAAGTAACGGGGCTTCCGTAAACCGCACCGGAGTACTGAGTGGTATCGGTGTTGTGTAGGACGATACAGGGTCCGACAATGAGGAATGGAGAAAACCAAACTGATAGTAGATAGTACAGTAACGTCTTAGGAGAATCGATCAGTTTACGAATAGTGGAAAATGTAAGGAACATGTGGATAGAAACAGCGGCCATAGACGCGAATACAACCATCCAAATATAGTGTTTAACAGCGGCCATCGACACGCAAAGTAATCGATTATCAACGCCGATCAGGCTGGAAATATGAAGAGTTTGAGCCACGGCGAGAGTTATACAGAGATTGACGATGAGTTTACCGGGAAGAGTTCGCAGATCGGGAATATTCAAGTAGATTACGACCGTTATCACGATACTGACGACGGACAGACAGCTACAGGTGAACGTAATCAGGAAATCGCGATCGGAAAATAACGAACTGACCGTTATTTTGAATTTTGAATCGTTTTCTCGTCTGCAAACCATGACTCCTTCACTAGAATACACTCGCACGCAGTCGGTGATTTTAGTGGAACATTTACTAGATTTCACTATTTGCGTTTTCCCGTCGTCGCTGGTAATTTGAAAAATTCTGTAATATTTGAACGACGGGTTGGACTGGGCTAGAAATAAGCTACTTCCAGTTTTGGTCATATCATTTGCTACGTCTGGCTCTGTATCGATGACGTCACAGCGAGTATTCTTAGTCAAACTCGTAGTCGACAACTCGTAACCGGAAATGGTCACCAGACTGCCATCTTTACCGAATTGACACGTGATCATCGCCTCGTATTCGCTCAAGATTGATTCCATAGTGACGTCACCGAGAAACTCTCCGTGATTGGTCAGCGTGAAGTCGCGTCTGTAGGATGATGAATCGTTGAGTAAAGATGATAAACTTCCTATTTCTATAATCTTTGATTTATCGACATCGCCGCAGCCATTCACTTTGAAATACATCAATTCAAACCCGAAGTTTTTCATAACAAATCGCTGAGTTTCGTTAAACGAAATAAAGAAAGAGAAATACACGCGTACGGATATTCTAGGCCATTCGTTCTCAACAAGCCGACAGACGGCGTTGTCTTCGCCGGTATCAAGAAGTCGGTGTCCCCTTAAACAGCCGTATCTGCGACATCTACGCGTCTCCTGGTCGAATATTTCGTTCGTTTCAGAGCAGAGAAACTCTTTCGTCGCCCACGAGATGACGGGCATTCCCGCAGTTCGAAATTCAACGCCATTCGCGAGACTGAAATCGAGTAAGATGTTCAAACCGAATGTTTTTTGGCCGGTTTGATCATAGTTACAAACTAAGGTCGATTCGTTTAAAGCGCTGTCACTCAGTTCACATTTCATACAGTAATAATTACGATATATTTTCACCCGTCCACCGACTACAGCTGATATCGGGTTAAAAACCCGTCTGCATTTAGATCTAAGGTCTTGATCTGCTGACTCGTCGCAGTAGTGTGACGTCACGGGTAGGTTACTGCGCATGCACGGCTGTAATACCATGCGAACTTGCCCGTGATGCACGTAGGATAAACGACAATCTTCTGGCAGCCGAACCTTCGCGGTATCGTCGCTTAAAGACTTGTTGTGCACGCTCGTGATGACGTCATCGATTCGTGTGGTGTTAGTGCACTGCAGTACCAGACCAGCCGGTTTGTATTGACTGTCGTTGAACCCGTGACACATTGCGCAATACATATTCTTAAAGGGAAGCCAGTCGTCGATGTAGACGGGAATCGTCGTAGCTAGATTACTGGACGGCGATTCGCAATAGCGACGCACGTCTGAATTCAAGTCGAAATCACTCGGGCATCGACTGATCGCTATAAAACCCTTTGACTGATACGTCTCGATTCCGATTCCGTATATACAGTCGGTCCACTGAACTTGTTGTATCGTTTTGTTACGCCTCAATTCGTCCGCGTCGCTTCTCATGACGCACTTTCCAATCAGGTCACAACAGTTGTTAAACAGTCCGCAAGTACATAAATCTGCCAAACAACCTGTGGCTGGACAAACTCGAACTAAATCTCCATGTTCATCTATTTTCCCTGATGCCACTTCGTAATCTCTGATCATTTGGTTGTTTTTGATGTCGCCGCTTCCGGGAATTTTACGGCCAGGCATCCCACGTGAGTTACCCGTTATCCCAGATTCGGGGAACCGTCTACTCGTCATTCCAGATTCGGGAAATCGTTGGGACGCGATGAAATGATCTGAAATGATTAGGCAGCATTTAGTTTTCTTTCCATAAACCACTTAAGTGGACCCTCTTTTTCTCCCTGCCCCTTGCCACTTCAGCCGCGATCACACAAGCGTTTTTCGTTCGGAAAAAACTTTGCCAAAACGAATTTGCCAAATCTTACTTAAAATTCAAAGAAATTACGATTCCGTAAACCCGTGATAAAGGACTTGAGCCGCGAATATCAGGCTTTTTAGTGAATGTAAGGGTTCCCGTGTGGATGTTTCTATTAATCGCAAGAAGCTTCAAGCCTCAGAATCCACACCAAAGATGACCTTTTTTGGGCACGAGAAACGTTGCAAGACGGCGATCTTCTGCCATGTGGATACAATTTTTCAGATGAAAAATGATACATAACATAGGCATACATATGAAACATGAAGGTCAGATGTTAAAATCAAAGTTCAAGTTCAGATTTATTTTACGGAAAGCACACGACAGGCTTATTGAGAGAAAAAAAGAAACAAACCATTTTTCAACAAGCACAAATATAAAAAGAGAGAAGGATGAGTCTATGAGGGCCAAGCAAAAACATTTCGAGGTTAGTTCCTAGTTTGTAACTGGGAATAAAATATATTTTCTCAGTTAATTTTTTTTAGGTTAATTCCGAGTTTTTAACCCGGAATAAACGAAATCACACATTTAATTGAGAAATTAAACTAGTTTATTCCGACATATAAACTCGGAATTAACCTCGAAAATTGCTTTTAACCGAATGAAACAAGAGACGAGTAGAAAAGACAATGAAGATGATCAGGAGGTTGAAAATGTAAGTGATTTGGGAACAGGTGTAAAAGTTAAAGGTTATCGCAGAGGATGGGAATTCGATTAGCTGGAATTGAGAATTTCATTTCATTTTTCGCAATTGCAAGGGTGTTATGTTTTTATGTTAGGATAAAACGCATATACAAAAACGAGGATACAACAGAATATATTTCACAAATACAGATTTATTGTGAAATCTATTGGATCAGTTTCATGCCAAACAGGCAATAGGAACGCGGATGATGCAATCATTTTTATCCAACGGGTATCAGAATATACCAAAACCCAACGTGAAACAAAAATATTTGAAAATAACACGGTTCGTGGACTTATATTATATAGCTTGATAAATAATTATCTTATTTTGAATGTAAATGATTTAGGAACAGTTTTAAAAGTTAAAGGTTATCGCAGAGGATGGAAATAATTTGATTATGTAGCTGGAATTGAGAAATTGATTTCATTTTGCGCATTTGCAAGGGTGTTATTATATTTCACTTAACTGAGGATGAACGTAAATACATCTTCCACAATTGAAAAACGACAAATTATAACAATTCAAAGTTATCACATGAGGTGTGGCCTATTGCACTGTGATATACACGTGTTACTGATTTATGAAATAATAATGCATGAAATTGATAGTTTCAATTAAAATCAAGACCCTTCAGAACGCCCTGATCGCCGTGAGAAACTGCAAAGATTCCCTGATTTTCCGGCGGGGAATTTTAAATCCTGAATTCCCCGATTTCCCTAGATCCGCAGGAACCCCTGTTACCAATCCCGCAATCCTTCAATTCGTTGTAAAGTGGTTTTTCAGAACGATTGTTTATTCATTTGCATTCAAAAGATTACAACAAGATTACAAGCGAAATATCGATCTCAGAAACGATCTAACAAACAAAGATTAAACTTTGAGCCTTCAAAAAGAACTAGGTTTTCTCTGTTTTAAAGATAATTTTTCAGAAAAAAACATTTTTCTGGATATTTCGTTCGTAATTTCAGATCAAGCGACTTGCAAAAAAGTTATTATTTTCGTTCGTTTGGTTCAATTCATGACAATAATTTACCCCTTTTAGATTTTTCTTAACATTTTCTTATCATTCGTTCCTCCCATTTGTATAATGAAACGCCTCAAATACAAAATCCTTTATTTCTCAATCTTTCCCTGTATTCCTTCGGTGTTTTAAAAATCGGGAATTTATTTAATCAAGAAATCAAAAGAACGCGACGTTTCGATCTCGCCCTAGAGATCATCGCCAGGCGTTCAGACACCTGGCGATGATCTCTAGCGAGGGCCAGATCGAAACTTATTTCTGCTTTTAATTATTTGTTTAGATAAATTCCTGAATTTTAAAACACTTTCAATCTGTACATAGAGGGTTTTTATCTCACTGTTTATCCCATTTGTTTAAAAAAACAACCCTTAATCCAATTATAAGGCCCCAACATATCGTAAGAAATAATCGTTTAAATAGCAGTTCTACTTGTGCAAACACGAGGCGATACAATATTTTGATTTCTAAGTGAAAAATGTTTTCGTTAAGAATAGTTGAATCTGACTTAACAGCTAACTCTGTCCGATCGAAAACTTAGAACTGGATCAGTGTTTTGTTTCGTCTGTCAGTAATCTAAAATACGGTTATTTATTTTGGCTGATACGGGCTATTGTAAAAATGTTTCTGTACGGCTAGATGAACGATAAAGATATTTTACGTTTTTTTCATTTGTCGCGTGAGATATCAAAACTTCAAAAAGCGAGAAAACCAAACTTTTTGAATTCTCGCGCGATCAAACCAAAAAAAAAAACGGGCCAATGTGAAAACTTTTTTATCGTTGCTCTAGCCGTACACAGAGTAGGCATAAGTATGGTCCGAATCAGCCACCATAGCTTTTGGTTGGTCTAAATACGTCAGTTTTGAAAAAGAATGGGCCAATTTAGAACGAGCCATTCGCAAGTTGTGCACCCTCGGTCCGTTCTAAATTCTTACGGACTAGATTTACACGGACTAAATTCTTACGGAGTAAAATTAAGTAACACAGTGTGAACACGGCTGATATATGCGAATCTCTAAATCGTAAACTTTCCGCGCAAGAAACTAACGAAATAGTTTTTGACCTACCGGTGCAGACGATCAGTAGAAGAAATCGATTTACGAAGGATTGGCGCGACATCTCAAACACAACTCGATTGGCAACTCGTAAATGAGATCGAGTAGAACGACTTTTGCCATCTTATACGGTTAGATATCGTAACCTGTAATTATGTTTACAGATATGACAGGCTGTTCGCGAGGCATAATAACAGCGATATCCTATTTAATGATGAGAATAATAATATGTGTCTTATATAGCGCTAAATCTAGCTCAGAGCGCTTGACACTTTTTTCGTATTAATACCCCAACCATTTTAATACCCTCACATGTATCAGTCATCTCTTCCTGGGGAGAAATAACCGGAGTCATCTATCAGGCCGGGTACACATTTTCTCCTGGGTGGAGAGAGGCAATGAGGATAAGTGTCTTGCCCGAGGACACTGCGGTAATGTACGGGGTTCGAACCCACGACCTGGCTTCCCTGATCAGCCAAACGCTGTAACCGCTCCGCGGTTCACACCGAGGCGTGGATACAGAAATCCATCATATCGAGTGCCCATACTTTAATTTTCGAACACCATCGAGCCAGGGCTCTGGATCCGCCCCTGATGGTAAATATAGTTGTTATGCTCCGTTGCGGGAGATCTCTATTTCGCGGCGCAACAAGCTGAAGCGCAAACACCGCCACACATAACAAGAAACTGTCTCCGAATTTCGCGTCCGAAATAAATATACAGATAAAAATTCATCGAGTAATTCAGTGACTGTATGAGCGCGCTTAACTGATATGGGAAATCTAGAGTCTGATTTACACCGGGTATTAGATAAATCAGGACCAGTATGACGCATAGCGGGATTGAAGTCACGATAAAGAACACGCAGACCGAAGCCACCATTATCGTGGCTTGATTGGCGCTCGAGTTCGATTTACTGTTCTCGACTTTTTTCTTCATCTGATTCATACTATAGAAAATACAAGCCGTGATGAAAATAAGGCTTAAGGTCGGGTTGAAACCTTGTATCGTGACGATGAATAGATAGGTGACCGTCATTAGAGTGGGATCGCTGAGGTAACAACCGTGTATATCGTCGTAACTGTTAACGGTCAATAGAAACAGACTTATACCGGCGCAGATGACGAACGTTAGAAACGCCGTTAACGAAGTCTTAGTCGGCGTCCAAAAACTTGGACCCGAAAACGGAAATCGGATGATACAAAGACGCTCGACCCCGATCATAATCAGGAGACTGGGTCCGTAGCAAGAGGTGGTGTTGTTGTAGAACTGTTGACCCGCGCAGAGGAACCAGGAGTTCACGGGTATACAAATCGAGCCGTTGATATGGAAACACAACGTGTTCACTAACGTCCACATGTGAGTCGTCAGGAATATAAAATCGGAAATCGCGAGCGCGATGAAAAAACGACTGTACGACAGACGGCGTAGTTTACGCGTGGACATTACGAAAACGATCAACACGTTGCCGACCGAACCCAGAGACAGAACCGTGAACTGATAGGCGTAATAGAACCATCTGTAGATCGGATATTTGGAGACGATGACCGGGTGCAGGATCGTCTTCGTGTAACCGATAGGATGCGGGTAAACAGTAGCATTCATTCGCGTGATCGATGTTTTTAGAGAGACCTGCTGATGACTGGGTGAAACGGCTATTGTCGATATTTCACGTCTCATTCTCGTCGATACCTTGTCATTATTCGATCTTAAGTCCGGGATTCCAATTTTCTCGACAATTTCGCATCGGCGAAGCTATTATTTCGAACTAACTTAATCGGGCAATTTGTTAATGATTTTTATGTCGATCCGTCGCGAGACTCATTCTTGACTCGAATTCATTGATTTTTTGCGGGAAAAAACAATTTTAAGGTTCGTGCAATAATATTCTCCACGTGTTGTGTGTTAATATATTGAGGTAGTTATGGATTTGTATTTATCAAATGGTTAATTATACGAAATTCGGTTAATACGATGATTTTTTATTCTATTTTTTACCAAATGGTTATTACGAAATTCGGTTAGTGTGTACGGTGATTTTTTGACGCCTTATAAAACGTTACCATTCTGAAACCTAAACAATGTTAACCATTCAGCGTCATTTTACGAACGACAACCGTAAATCGATGTGCAAAACGTCACAGGTCTGTGTGTACACATACACGCTATTTGGCAAAATATTATTGACAAAGATGTAGAATGTCTTCCTGTGATTATATAATGAGCTCTATTTGAACGTCGAAATGTTATATTGCATTGAATATCATTAGAAGACGTATTGTAATATTAATGGACGTATGATGATATCAGAAGCGGCAGGCATGAATAGAAATGATAAGTAAATCGGATTATTCGGTTAAATGGCGGATGTATACACGATTTGGAAGTCTGATATAAAAGTAGGACCCTGACGGGGGATGCTGGTGGAATGACGAAGCTATCTACGATCTGTGTAGGGCCGGCGTAAATTTCATCGGCGGCTACAAGCGGTCAATATAAAAATGTGTAAACATATAATTTCAATATTCTTATGTTTTAGAAAATATGTTCGATATTTTCATATGTAATAAGGATCAATAAAGAATTGAATTGAATTGTTACTTAATACACATGTCATCAGTGGACGCGGAGCCGTATATGACAGCTATGCTATTATACATTGCTAATCTCACGATACCTGCATACCCCTCATATACGGCTCCGCGTCCACTGATGACATGTGTATTAAGTAACAATTCAATTCAATTCTTTATTGATCCTTATTACATATAAAATTCACAAATTCAATAAAGTTACAAATATTGAAATAAGAAAATAAAACATAAAAAACACATACGTAATTCATACAGAATAACATAAACAAGTAATAAAAATAATGACACAAAAATAATGACATCGTCTATTCAACCAGGGAGGTGGGAGAGTGACCTCCCTGATTCAACCCAGACTCAAGAGGATATAGAGTGACAGCCGCCCGACGCGGGCCCGCCGGCTGGCTAGGGCCTGCCACACGATATGCTCCAAGAGTCATGAAGAAGCAGACATCAGATGAGCTCTTTCCTTAACCATGGAAGCAATTAATTATTGACAATTTTCAATAAAACTATCAAACCACTACTGAGTCGATGACCTGCGTCACCTCACCCAATCGCCAAATCTCACAATTCCCATCCTCGCTTGCCAGGTCAGGTATCACTCCCGAACTCGCTTCCACCAGCCCCCTGGCATCGCGAAGCGTGATTTCATTACTGGCGCTGTCGCGCGTGACGTCATATATCGATTTGCGAAATATTTCCTTGTTCGGTAAAACGTTCGCTGATTGGTCAATTTAACGGGAAAACCAACAGAGGTCTACTGACGGTTTGTTACAAGCGCTGTGATTGGTACGACCGGATTCTGGTCGGCTAGTAACGACTCCAACGACTCGTGAGGTCAAGGGATTCGGGGAACAGCTATAGCGTAGTGGGTTCGAATCCCTTGACAGGTGAAGATGCACAATTCCCCGAATTTCTTAAAACTTCGATTTCAAATTTGCAATTCCACATTAGCTTATCCCAAAAATTCTACATTTTCTTTCGCAGGCGTCAAATAATTTATTGAAATTAATTGTCTTGTTTCATTTTCCCAAGGACATCGTACGAACGAAGGTCGACTGTCTGACAATGATTCTGTCGCTCAAAGGGCGCTCTTCGCTGTTTCTTCAAATTGCAAAATAGTGATATATACCAAAGTCTGTTCGTAGAAACAATTGTTGAATTCATTCAGACATTCGGTATAGGTAGATTGATACTGTTGTCTGTGTTAGTGATGGGGTACCCGCAAAACCAGCTATCCCGTCAGATGGCGCGACGAGCAGTAGGTTACTCGTTTTCAAAATTTTAGTTCATTTTCAATGAACTTTGAGCTGGATTTTTAGACTCCCGAATCCATATACTATCACAGGACTCGCCAAATATGAAATGATTTCATTCTTCTAATCAGATATCGATTTATTTTTCATAGATAATTGATTAATTTAAGAGAAAAGTTCATTCGGATTTCATTGAAATGTAGAAGAAATTCGAACGCGGACGACCAACTAACTAGTGAACCTGGCGGATCCTCGCCTGCCATGAGTGGAATCCTCGATTGCCACAGCAGCACTGTGGGTACCCCATTTACACCTTCACCCGGGAGGTGATTCGAACCCACTAATTAAGCTAAAACCGGGAGAGAGGGTTGTCGCGGCTGTTTCTTTTATATAGATTTTGATAGGTTCTAATATGTTGCCGTGGCGAATTTACCTAGATTTCGTCAAAAACAAAGTATTCAACAGAATACGGTTTCTAGGGGTTCCATAGGGTCAGAATGCGGCGGGGATAAGTTGCATGTGAAAAATGTTTTAAAAAAAACATGAAAATTTCGAAAAAGGTATATTTTTGTTTGTGAAATATATACAACATGAAATGTTTTCGAAAATTCTTGTCACAAAATGTTTATGTAGTTTTTATATAAACTGTTTTGTTATACTATCTCTTGATTTGTATATACTCTACTTACGGGTCAAATTTGTTACGGTCTCTTAAACGTGTTTAAGTTAAGCAAATCTTGCGTTAAACCTCGTCGAAAATGTAGAAATCGCAACAGGTATAGGCCTATTTTTTCCCTTTTAAAAAATCTTGTGTGAAAAAAAAACAATGACAAATTCTGTTTTTTGTATGAAAAAAAAAATATGTAGAATCCTGGGGTTTCTTTTGTGTGAAGAAATGCGAAAGAAGTGGCAAATGACAATGTGAAAAAAATGTAAACATTTCAGAATCTTGCATCTCATCCCAGTTTTAGATAGAGTGCTATATGAGGTTAAACATTCTGTAGAATTCAAAAAGCCTCGGTGGTCTAGCGGGAAGACGCCGCGCTAAGAAAAAGCCGGCCCGGTTTCGAATCTTGCTCCATTTTCTCTTCTCCTTTCTCCACACTTTCCTACTTCGTGACTCACGGTTTGGCCTAGGTCTATAAAAAATTCTATGAAATAAGTTTTCTCGTGTTGACAAAAAAAAAATATCAGTGCTGTCTGTATCGGTTTTTGCGAACTTTCAATGTACCTCGAACGTGGCGCCCGGTTCGTGCGTCCCCTGTGGAAGGTGAGTGTCCGCGTATGTTTTTCAAGCGCGGCAGGAATTACATTTCTGCGTCGTTAACTGAACGGCGCTGAGTCTGAATTTACTGTTAGACATACAATAGACTAGAAAGTTCATACACGAATCGACCACGGTCAGACCGATGGCGATTTTCCGCTGAACCATCCGCGTCTCGTACGGGTTTAGATCAGCTATAGGTGTGGCCGGTATGGCGAAACCCGCGCGCTGCATTCGTCCGATGAACAGCAACGATTCACAACCGACGAATACTGCGACGAGAGCGAACGACATTCTCAACGCGCGCAACTCTAACGTGTTGGAAGTTTGATTCTTTATCGCCGAACGACTTTTACCGATTCCTGAAAACTTGTTCACGATCAAAGCGACGATCAAAACGGCGTTGACGGCGAACAGCGCGATCATCGGAGCGATGATGTTGATTACGGTGCCCTGCCAGCCCTCCATGCTACCTTTCCAGTGACCGAAAATGCGATCGAAAAAAGGGAAAAATCTGCCTTGCCCGAGAGTAGGGGAATAGTGAATACATCGCTGCGGCACGAGTGCGCGGTCCAAAATAAACGACGGAAAGAAACACAAAAAACTGAACACGGTCAACAAGAATATAACTTTCCGCGTCCAGAACACTCGCGATTTCAACGGGAAAAGCGTAATAACGAGTCGTTCCAAACTGATGAGAATAACGCACCAGTTTCTGATCAGTTGGAACATGTAAAACGGTCCTAAAGCGACCTGCGTGAATTCCGAGCCGAAAAACCAGTCGTCTATACGCAAAACGGTGTCGCCTAGATGCACGTAGAGGTGAATCGCGCGTAGAGGATACATGACGAACACGCTCGACGAGTAACATATGTCGAAAATCGCGAGAACTTTCAGTAGATAGTAGATATCTTTGTTCATCTTTTTCAAGACCAGAATCGTCGTGACGTTCAAAACGACGCCCGATATCGTGGCCGGTCCGTAGAAAAAGATGTACAGATAAACGCTGATTTTATACTCTAAACGGATGGGCAGTTCAGCTCGGGCCTTATCGCAAACTCCGAGATAGACTCGTTTTGTGGTAATAGTCGACAGAACGGTGGTGTTTGAGTCAGCCATCGGTTGTCTAGCAGCTCCTCGCGCCCATTGCAAATTTACTCTCTGAAATATCTCATACCCGCATAAACTTGCCGACGTCAGTCAGTATACCCGCCTATTTTCAGTAGCAGATAGAAATTTGTTAGACGACTGATTGTGTGATGTTATATTTTGTCACCCAGAGGCACGAGTTGATCGCAGGCCTATTCTAAATTATACAGCAAACGCTTCTGAACTGTATGCAATATGAAGCTTGTTATTTTCAAAACTATATATGCATATTTTCTTGTTCATCTTAAGCAAGTTCCAACTCGGATATTGGCTCATATATCGTTGAGATGTTGAGATTCGATAAGGCCGTATGTTTGGTAAATGTCTCTAGCAGGGGTTGCATCGTCAATGAAAAACGACATTTTCTTCATGCAGATTTTGCATTCTTGCTAAATCCTCTTGTTGCGTGTCTTTTTTTCGCAAAGCCGAACACTTCACAAAAATCACCTACGTTTCCAGATTTGGGGGAATAGACAATAAGAAATGTTTGCAGTTGCAAAGCGGTAAATTACGCCAAAATCAGTACAGTTGGGACCAGGATTTGTTTTTACCCAAATAGACTGTTACCGAGTTCAATAGTGTAAAGGATGAAACTATAGACATCACCGAATTAACGGTTTACCAAACAAGATAAACAATTCTGATTCTACTGCAATTGAGATATGAAAGTGATACAGACGCTTCCTCGAATTCGAAATTTTCTCCTTCAAAACTCCTGATTTCTGGGAATGACCGATCTGTAAAGATATTGTATCGATATTATTGAAATTGGTGAATAACGAAAATAATTCAAATGGTTTGGTTGAATTGTTTTGCAGAAAGCGCCGGATTCAACGACGCCTACACGCAGCTACACGCGCAGCTTAGATGATGTCATTATTAGCCAATCAGATATGCCCTTTCATTTTAGCCCGGGTTTTTCCCATTTATAGTTCTTCCGTGAAATTTACCTCAGCAATTATACAACGAGCAATCTGATTGGTGCCGCAAGTTTTTGTGCGGCAAAGCTGCTCATGTACCTGCGCACCCGGTCTACTGTGGCAGGCGTTCGTGCCGTGGCTGATTGTAGCGATGCCATCAGGTTCGAATGGCATGCCGAGGGAGGATAAAAGACATCGTACGAACGAAGGTCGACTGTATGACAATATTTCTGTCACTCGAGGTTCGCTGTTTCGCTGTTTCTTCAAATTGCAAAATCGATTCATGTAAGTAAAATTCATGTGAGTAAAATTCATGTATACATATCTGTTATCTCTACTATCATTCTATTCTATGCGTATTTGTGTTTTCTTGTATTTAAGTTTTGTAAATTGTAAATTTTATTGTATAAATTCTTGTAACCTCTATAAACCAATGTTTGGTTAGGGCAAAATAGAATAAACCTAAAAATTAGAAAAAAAAATGAATAAAATAAACCTCAACGCAACGGTTTCTACCATGAGAGACGACGCAGCTCGCACCAAAATTCTTCCTAAAAACCGAACATACACCTCAAAGTATCAACACACACGCCACCACCTACGTATTACATATACACGAGAGTTGATTGTATATTCTTAGTAGTGCAACAATCCAACCAAAGAGAGAATTCTTGGATGAGCATCTTTCGGTCCCTAAAGACTATTAGCCATCATCGGGCGTTCTGAGAAATATAACAAAGATATTTATACAGGAAATCGAAAGGAGGAACTGGGTGAGTGATTAAAAACTTGAAATGGGAATAAAGACGAGCGTAATTTGAAACAAATACCGAAAAAAAACAATAACTATAAGAACAAAGTAAACCACTCCACGCATGATTTGGGCTGGGGGACTCGAACGTCTTCGTAGACGAGGACGGAATTTGAACGAGTATCCTAGAAGTAACGGACGGGTGGAAAATATCATCAACAAGAAATATCGTACAACGACAAAAATGATGTTTATTATTTCAGCAAAAATCTGTTAATACACATTATATGGGGGTCATTCAAAACGTGCCCACAAAAGGGCGGAAAGCGTACAGATCTTTGATTAAATGGAGTGTAGTACCGTCTTATACATGCCTATATTATGCGTACATTGAACGACCGTTCATTATTTGACGGTCGCGATCCAGCTGTGGCAAGTGCATCGCGTACGGTGCTGGTGCTGATTTCTCAAGGTCGTATGGTGCGTCTCATAACAATATAATATTAACGGTTTGTGTGGAGATATTGTTGAAAAGGGGAGTGCAATGGGGTACCCGCAGTGCTACTGTGGCAATCGAGGATTCCACTTACGCCAGGCGAGGAGTCGCCAAGTTTGCTTGTAGCTAGTTGGTCGTCCATGTTCGATTTCAATTAAATCTGAATGAACTTTCGTCTTAACTTAAATGAATCAATTATTTCTGCAAACTATACCGATATCTGAGTAGAACAATGAAAGTATTGTTTATCTGGTGCTGTGATAATATATGGATCCCGCAGTCTTAAATCCAGTTCAAATGTCATTGAACATGAGCTACAACGGGCGAATACGAATACGAATACGAATACGAATATTTATTACACTCCAACCATTTCCATGGTATATGGAGGAAAAGAAACAGTATTTACAATTATTTACAAAAACAGTAGATAAAAACACTTTGAAACATAACAAACGTTATTTACAACATACTATTTACACACACTACCGGAGGGATCTATATACATCCAGACCTAATTTGATAAATTTAGCAAGTTTAAAAGTTGGATTTTTTAAAACATCAAGATTCCGAAAGGTATTTGAATTTAGGTAGCTTTCACGGAATACGGTAAGTAATTTACAGTCAAAAATGAAATGTAGTTCGTCGCCTAAAACGTTACAGGTGGGGCATAATCTATCGGTTCTCGGTAGATGGAGATTTGACAATTTATTTACAGGTAGGAGATAAGAACCAATCCTGAACTGGAATAAGCTGGTCACTAAGTCGTCATCAAGCCGATTTATATAGTTTTCAAATTTGATATCCTTCTTATATTGTCTAAAATTAATGTATAACGGGTTATTATTTAGCCTAAATTCTGTCTCTTGCACATGCTGATCACGGAGTAAACGGTGTAATTGTTTTGGAGAAGTCCTAGAGTTTACCATAGATTGTTGTGTCCATATATACGAAAGGCCACAGTCATCAAAAGTCTTCTTAATAAATAACAGCCAGGGGCTCTTAAACCTATCATTCAGATATAAATTATAAGATATCTTATAGAGAATTGAACTAAGTTTACTTTGTTTGCACTCTATCGTTTTGACCCAAAAATTAATCATTCTACGCTTTACGCTTATATACATAGGATAACGTCCTAACTCTGCTAATACTTGAAGGTTATGGGAATATTTTGTAACTTTCATGATAATTTTACAAAATAAACAGTGGAGGTTTTCTAATAAGTCAAGGTTTTCATATCCCCAGATTTCGCAACCGTACAACGCGATAGGAGCGACGCACATGTCAAATAGTTTAAACATTACATCTACTGGAAGTTTCAAACGTCTGCCCTTTTGAATAATAGAATACATAGCTTTCATAGCTTTATCATAGAGAAATTTTTTTGCTTTAGCGAAACTACCGTTCCAATTGAATTTCACTCCGAGATACACATAATCCTCAACTAACTCTAACTCCTGATTACCGAACATGAATTTCGAAATACGCTTAATCCTACTTTTACTTCGAGCGAAGACTAATATTTTAGTTTTATCAACATTCACCGTGAGGCCGTTGTCGGCGCAATATTCAAATAATGTATCCAAATGTGACTGGAGAGATTCCTCATCTTCAGCAAGAATGACTGTGTCATCCGCATAAAGGATAATGAATAAGTTAAGTAAAGTCCCTAGTTCTGGGTCACAATTCACATTAAGCTTTTCAATATACGACAAAGTTGGTTTACCGCGCGTAGCAAAAAAGTCTTCAATATCGTTTAAGAATAAGGAAAATAGGATAGGTGATAAATTTTCACCTTGTCTTAAACCTCTATCAGCAGCAAAATACTGTGATGTGTTTCCGTTAAATTGAACACATGATTTCACCGAATTATAGATATTTTTAACTACGTTCAAAAAATTCCCCGTAATGCTACTCTCTATCAATTTTCTCCATAATGTAACCCGGCAAACCGAGTCGAAAGCCTTCTTAAAATCTACAAAGGCGCAAAAAAGTCTTCTTCCTTGACATAAGTACAATTCGACGATTGTTTTCAACGCGTAAATATGGTCAGTAGTAGAATATTTTGGTCTAAATCCGGCCTGTGCTTCACTAATTATATTGTTTGAATCGAGAAAAGTTGACAGCCTTTGGTTAAGGATACTTGTGAATAATTTACCAAGACAGCTAACTAGTGTTATACCTCTATAATTATCAGGATTAGTGGGATCGCCTTTCTTTTTAAAAACAGGTTTAATTATCCCTATAGACCACGTCTCCGGAACATGTCCAGTCTTAAGAACTAAATTAAACAGGTTTCGTAATATATTAACTAAGCACGGATACCGACTAAATTTTAATAACTCATTAATGATTCCATCTATACCAGGTGCCTTATTGTTCTTAAGCAATGAGATAGCTTTCATTACTTCATCAGCTGTTATGTCGCAGTTTAAAATATGGTTGTCATATACAGGAGGATCATCATTCTGTTGTTCAATATTATCGTTCCCTTCGTTTACACCATTTAAGTCATTTAATTGCATAAAGTGTTCAAGAAAGATATCAATATCAATATTAGCGTCCTTAGTTTTTGCATAAGTTGCAGAATTAAGCATAGCCCAATACTTTTTCGGGTTATTGACTTCACAATCTCGTAGTTCTTTAATAAAAGTTTCCTTCTGTTTTCTCTTACTTTCCCGGATGATTTTTTTATATTTCTTTGACGAGTTCTTGAAAGCATCAAAGTTAGAAGGGGTGGGGCAGCCTCTATATCTGTTTTTATTATAATTATAATCTTTACGCGCATCCCTACAGCTACGATTGAACCACTTGTTATGAACCGGGCTTCTACGTCTTCTATTTTTCCTATTGAGCACCAAGTTACATTCTTCGGCACTTAACACCAGGGAAGATACAAATCTATCAGTGAGTTCGTTTACTTTGTTTAGAGACTGACTACCTGGGTCCTGCAATCCATCCATAAGTGAATCATTGAGGCCAATGTCATATAATCTTGATTCTACTGTCGCGAAAAACTGATCTGATCTACTATTGTCCCATCTAATTGATGGCTTTCCATTTACCTGCTCATTGTTAGCATTATCAGCAATAATAGTGTCCCTAGAATTTCTGCTTAAACAAAGCCTAAGAGAGTTATGTCCATCAGACAATAGCGGTTCAAAAGGCATTATCTGAAAGTCGCAAACATATTCAAACAGGTCAATATCGCATACAAAGTAATCAATAACACTAGTTCCCTTAAAAGTATAATCACCAGACTGGTCCCCGCCACATCTGCCATTGAGTATAATTAATGAATGATTCTTACAGAAATCAATTAACTGATAGCCTGTGTTATTCGTTCTTTTGTCCTGATTATTTCTTACAGTCGGAATGTCTAAGCTAAATAAAAGCTGTGAATCAACAGTGGGGTGTAAATTATCGTCTATTATCTGATTATCAGGCTCTATAAAATCTGGTATACACGAAGTGTGAGCATTAAAGTCACCCGTAATTAGTACATTAAAATCATTTTCAATCTTTAGCTGTAATAATTCTAACTCTATTTCATTAATTGCTCTATTCGAATAATATTTACTTGTTTCAGGGGGAATATAAACTACACCTAAGAGTACATTTTTGTCGAAGTTAAACAAACTTTTATCTAAGCAGTACCAGGATACAAAAGGGCAATCAGTTGATAATGGTTCAATCTTACTATCTAAACAACTCTTATAAATTATACCGATTCCACCTGAACTCCTTTTCGAAATTATTTTCCTGTTTTTAAAATGTGACACATACGAACCGGGTAAATCATTGGTTAGATTTCCATCGACATCGTCGAGGTGGGTTTCAGTTAAACATACAAAATCATAGCTACTAATAAAATCATCAAATTCAGGGACACCGAGTTTACTATTAATACCGCAAATATTGAGACTTACAAATTTAATATCTTTAATCGACTGTTCATCACCTACGCCTACTTCATTGTCTTCATTAAAATTAAGGTTATCAGTATCCAAATTAGTTTTTTTTATATTTACAACAGGGACAACATTTTTATTTACTCCATCATATACATCAAAACTGCTCATTTCATTATTTACATCAAACTCTCTTCTTTCGTTATTTACATCAAAACTGCACCTTTCATTATATACATCAAACTCTATTCTTCCATTATTTACAACAGACTCGCTTATTTCATTATTTAACTCGTCATTTTTGCTATTTACATCAGGATTGTTGCCAAAAAGAGCAAAACTATTCACAAAGTCTAGCGCATAGCATCGACCCTTCGCAAAAATCACCGTCCGATCGATATACTCAACACGTATAAAACCCTCCGCTGCATCCTAGCTGCTATCCATGGCAGCACGTTCCCGGCGATCTCGGATAACAAGTTTGTCCCTGGCGAAAAACGCGTGTTTTCCGCTGGCTTTCGCAGCCCTCAGTTCCGGTAACAGGTCGCGTCTACGTGCGGCCCACTCTTCTGGAACTTGCTCGCTCAAGCCTAACGAAGTACCGGCTAGATTCCTCGCGACAGAGCGCACTAATTCTCTGTCCTTAAAATGTTCGAACTTCGCCACTATCGCACGCGGTTTTTTTTGATCGCTCTTTCTTTTTCCTAAACGGTGGACACGCGCAAACTCGATAGCCTCGACAGATTCTTTTGCTAGCTTTAGATCGTGAATACAGAATTCTCGCACCATATTTTCTGTATCTTCACCATCGGATTCTCCAACGCCGTAAAAAATCAAATTATCCCGCATACTGCGCCATTGCTGGTCGAGCAAGAGTTCGTGGTCTGATTTGACGATGGTCTCCTGGTTCGCTACGATTTGCTCTAGTTCTTTCACTCTATTCTTAAGCACCGTGTTTTCGCTTTTCAATTGCAGAACGTCTTGGTGGCAGAACTCTAGCGACTGCTTAACTTCGCTCATATCTTTCTGTAAATCGTCTAAGAGTTCTAATTTCCCGAGTTGAGACAGAATCGCGTCAAGTTTCGTTGATATTCCACTGTCCTCGCGCGATGCCGTTTTCTCCGTCGGTATCTTCTGTTCCAGAATTTGTTGTAGCTGCTTGTCCGAGATTGGTATTAGCTGCGGCTGCCGATTCTGATTCGTTCTTGATGTTCCACTGGTTTTAGGTTGTTTCCTCGGGGGTGAAGTGCTCTGCCTGCCAGCCATTTTCTCCAGTTCTCACAGGTACGGATTTTGTATTTGGAAGTAAAAAAAGAAAGGAATATGTGAATGTTCAAGTATTTGAAATTTATCTGGCGGCAAAGGTTGGAGCTAAGTCACAATTAATGTAATCTACGGTGGCTACGCGCGGTGTTCAAAAGTCGTGTCGGTTATCAGCTGACGGATCGGTAGCAAATTCTCAGAACAACAGTTATAACTATATTATATCTCAGTATATTATCACAAGGTTAGAAAGTTTCCTTGTTTTATGATTTTTTCAATTAGAATCTGAAAATTTACCTCGTCGATTGATATTCTCAGGAGCGCGCCGAAAGTACGTCCGTGCAGTTTAAATGTGTGACTGCTTGTCACGCCATCTGGCGGGAAAGCTGGTTTTGTGGGTACCCCATTGTGTTCTTTGTTTTTGTGCACATTTGTATTAATTACTGTGAGTTTGATCCGATTCGGATATTTCACCTTTTCCCAAGGGGTGGAGCGATTTATACCTCGTAGGTTTTAACAGGGAATATTTACCTGGGGTATAACTTACAATATCAACTAATTGAAGGACTATGGCAAACTCATTACATTCAAGGAACTAATTTCCCAAATTTACAATCATCCCATCTTTTAAAGCGTGTTGTAAACAATTTAAAGGCTATCAATTCTTTATGGTCATTGGCATTTTCACAATTAAAAATAGGACCAACCATTATAAAAATAAACACATGCATATGTGTAGGGTTTAAGTTTTAACTTATTCGGTGATTACTTATTATGTTTACTGATATGTGATGCACTACACAAATTACAACAAAAAGAGACCGCTCCCTGTAATATCAGACCTTCTTACCAAATTCCCAGACTTTACCCTGATTAATTTGAAATATGATTTTAAAAGAGCATTCCCTGATTTTCGACACAGAGAAAAATAAATCTGTATTCCCCTGATTTAGAAGCTGCCTATTTAGAAGTTGATTCTAGATTCGTCCTTGAAGACGAGTTCGTCTGTTGCCGGCTGCCATTCTGTAGCTGATATCATGATGCTGTTGTACAGACGACAGTTTCCCCCAGCAGCCGACGATATCGGTTTGAAGACGATCAGATCGCATCTCAGATTGGCCAGACACGCCAACGCGCATTCTAATTCAGTGCCTGACGTCATAGGCCCGACTTCAGCGACATCTGGCGATGGAATTTGCCTAACTTGATGCTCGTTGAAATCTACAGAAAATGGAAAAAAGAATTTCTATATTTTTGAGGCTGTTTAAGGCCCTGGGGCCGGTTCCATAGACTTAAGTCCAAATATGGTCTTAAATCTTAAGACTGGTCTTAACTTGTTAGATTGGCTATAGAACTAAGTTGGTCTTAGACTGGTTTTAAGTATAAGCCATGACTATGCAACCGACCCCTTGAGTCAGTCTTACACCAGGGGCCGGTTGCACATGGCTTAGAACTGAGACCGGTCTAAGACCAAAGTTCCATAGTCAATATAACAACTTAAGACCAGTCTTATGATTTAAGACCACTTTTGGACTCAGGGGCCGGTTCCATAGTCATGGCTTAGACTTAGGACCAGTCTTAGACCAACTTAGTTCTATAGCCAATCTAACAACCTGAGACCAGTCTTAAGAGTTAAGGCCATTTTTGGATATAAGTCCCGACTGTGCAACTGGCCCCTGGTCACTACTGTGCACTTAGGTGCAGGGGTGGATCTAGAGGCCAATATTTAAGAACTTGTCACACCCAAAAAAACACTTTGACTTCCAAAAACTTATTGACAAATTGAAAATGGGCACTCAAAAAACATTTCATGGACTGGTAAACGTCTCACAAATCCTCCTGGATCCGCCTCCCGTCGACCATTTTAGTTCTATAGCCAATCTAAGTCTCAATGGAGTATCTCAGAAAATACAACCAAACCCCGATATACCGCCATCCTCCCGGCCCCAGTTAACACTAGGGGCTAATTTTACAGACTGGTATTACCTTTTACCCGGGGCTAACTTATTTCAATTTAGTTAGCCCCCGGGTTAAGTAAAGGTAACACGTACCGGTCGATAAAACCGCGGCCAGGGTTTTTTTTTCTGAAAACGGATCATTTTTATTTTGCCTTGTAACTGATGACAATAGCCCCCGATAAACCGGTATAATCACGATCCGTGCCCCCGTAAGATGTCCTTGTATAGAAAAAGCCACATTTTTAATGCAATCACTTCAAAGACCGCGAGCGCGTCTATTTCTGTCTAAGTGGTTGTACCTTCTGAACGGATTAGCCTTTTATTTTTTCTGAATAATTAAGTAGAGTTCTTAATGTAATTAAACGTGAAAAAATCCATTAAACGACGTGAAATAGTTACGCATTAATGGCAAGCTGTATAACCACTGGCCAAGCGGACTAGATGTAGTGGTCTTTCTGCGCGTACGAGACCCGGGTTCGATCCCCGGGGAGTGCGCGTAATTGGACACTTCACGGTCATTTCTCTTAATCGTTACAAGATTTTTTAACTGGACAAAAGAATTTCATATCTCTTTAATATTACGGCACGTGTGGCTTAATCAAAGATGGCGAATAGAGAGTCTAGTGGATATATTACAAGTTAGTCGTGATCCGTGTACACTGTAGATAAATGAAGAAATCCCACACATCGAATTGTATTGTACTGATAGAATTTATTATTTTGAAATTACAACGTTTCGGCTGTTAACTGACAGCCATCGTCAGGTGGAATGACCAGAAAAACAAGTGACAAAGTATATGAACTCGCAGGATCGAAAATAGAAGCAATGTGTCAGAGCTAAAGACGAACAAGCAATAAAAACGGGTACCGTAGAAACCACAGCAATTCTAAACAGTTCACAGTAAATACAATTTATGTAACTTCCGTGAAGTGGACTGGAAGAGGATGGAGATATCAAAGCGACTCATAGTGACATTAACCAAAATCTAAGAAAGCGTTGATTTGTCTAGATAATAACTGGTTATGTGGAGAAAAACCAGTATTCAAGTTATAGTAGATATATTGGAAAGTTGAAACTTTACATATTAGGGCTGATTCTACTATGTGTCTCTTATGAATGTATTTGCAAGGATAAATAAGTTTCGAATTCTGTCAAATTGGTGATTGGTTGTAAAGACTATCCCACTCTCAGGCTTTTTGGTATGCAAACTTTCAAAATCCAATTTATCTACTAACTTAAATACTGGTTTTTTTCTCCACATAACCAGTTATTATCTAGACACATCAACTCTCAATTAGATTTTGGTTAATGTCACTATGCGTCACTCTGTTATCTCCATCCTCTTCAGACCACTTCACTTAGTCACATAAATTGTATTTACTGTGAACTGTTTAGAATTGCTGTGGTTTCCACGGTACCCCTTGATGTTTTTATTGCTTGGTTTGTTCATCTTTAGTTCTGACACGTTGCTTCTATTTTCGTTCCTGCGAGTTCATGTACTTTGTCACTTGTTTTTCTGGTCATTCCACCTGATGATGGCTGTAAGTCAACAGCCGAAACGTTGTGGTTTCATAATAATAAATTCTATCGGTATAATTTAATTCGAAGTGTGGGATTTCTTCATTTATATTACAAGTTATAGAAGCATTAAATCTAATAATTTCCTGTTAAGCTTCTCAGAAATCATATTTTATTTTAGCTCGGGTTTTCCAATTTATAGTTCTTCCCTGAGATTTGCCTCAGCGATTACACAACGGGCAATCTGATTGGTGCCTCGCGGCAAACCTACGCATGTACCTGCGCACCCGATCAAGCATGGCAGGGTTGTCATCAGGTTCGAATCCCTGTTGGGAGGGGTGATCCGTGACCCACACTTTACTTACACAATGAGTTGATCGTTTCACATTGCCAGTCGATCATGTTTAGTCCGGTGAAATTCTGGTATTTCTCAGGAAAAGTAAATCGACTTTCTGATTGGATCCAACATTCCCGATATCGCATGTCGTAGTCGGCAGAACGACATAGGAATTTAGTGAAATTGGCGCAAGATTTCAGACATTCGAGTTCACTCATTCGACCGATATAGTCATCGTTGAAGCCGGCAAGAGCAAAACCAGGGATGATGTTCCACTTCAGCCGGCCTCCTGAGGCGCATGCCGTATCTGTGGATGAGATGTGATCTATTAAACAATGAGCTTCATCAGAGAGCGGCCTCTTACACAGTCATGGCTTCGATTTTAAGACCTGGGCCCAGTTTCACTTAAGAGTTTAAGTCAATTTTTTGGTGTAATTGCTATTGGTTACTTCATGTTTTCAATGAGGACAACAATTCAAACTTAACCGTTTTAAGCTTTAACTTTTTCGTGAAACTGGGCCCAGTGTCAACTCTTTTTGATTCCATGGAAATCTAACAACAACGTCAGATCAGTCTAAGCTCATTTTGGTTCGATAGCTAATTTAACAACTTAAGACCAGTTTAAACTCATATAACCAATTATGGACTCTTAATCGATTCAGTCCAATCTTATTTAGCTGCTTCTATAACCAATATACTGACTACTATAACCTGGGTTTAGAGTAGTCAATATTATGATACTTTTGATAAACATTATGATACAATAAAGAACATATTAAAGCCTACTTGATGGGCTCGACTCATAACTGCGCGACCGTGGGCCCTTGTGATGGGGATCAGAATAAAATCCATTCGTTGTAACCGATAGTCCTATATACCGCGAAACCTCGTTACAACGAACTTCTGGTATCAGAAAGTGTGTTTGTTTAAACCGACAGTTCTATATAGAGCGGAACCTCGTTACGACGAACTTCTGGAGACCAGAAAATCTGTAATCTGAAAATCTATATTGTATATTTCTTTAATCTTTAAATGTCTACGTGTAATAGCTCGTTGTTTCTTGAGACAGTTGATCTGTGTCTAATGCGTTAATTGTGTTTGTCTCACTGACATGTCACTACTCGTCACCTATGTTTTTGTATCTTTTTACATGTCAACGCCTGTCTCGTATCTCAATGTATATATTAAATAGTTTTCGTGTAAAATAAAGTTAGTCCAGTTTTGGGTATTCCAAGCTGTTAGTTAAGTATCACTCTCTTCGCTCTGTTCCGGATTTCCGACGTCGAACGTTTTTCACGAATAGGACCGAAAATAGCTTCGTCAAAGTTATAACTGATAGTTCTATATAGAGTGGAACCTGTAGGAGACCTGGAAATCTGTTCCTTCAAATAATTCAACTTTTAGTAGTTAAGCTCTTTATATTTGTAGGAACACAAAGGAGTCTGATTATAACAATAGCGAAGTAGAAAAATATATAATTATGATAATATCGAAGTAAAAAGTTCTCTAACAAACGGGTCCGAAAAACGTATTGAATAATGTTTTGTAAGAAAAATATGTGCAATATTTTCGATCGGAAATAAAAAAGATTTTTGATAAGAAATCTTACCTATTGGCAGAGAATGTCCCACGCAAAGCAAAGCGGACGACACGATTATGCTTAGACCGAACATCTTAGTTTCTGACAGACAACTCAGAGATGAATAAGTCTTGTGCAGCTCTCTAACGCGGCGCTATAGCTTTCACTACGCGTCACCGCGATGCGTTTTTTTCTATTTTCGTGATTTCAAATTTCACAATGAATGTTAGGTTCTTTATGATAGGTGCCGTAACGTGCTGCCACCTGGAGGGGCGGAAGTGTAGTCAGGAAGTTTTGTTGACGTATGTCAGCAAAAGGTAGAAAGTTTCTTTTGTCCAATGTCGTATAGCGCCGCTGCGGTCGAAAATCGAACTAATCTGTCAAGTCGATAATTTTCTAAAGTGAGAAGACGCCGCGTTCAGTTCGCGGTACACTGTACGTACAGTTTTTCGATACACTGCTGTTCAACAAATTTGTTTTGAAGTTGAAGTTCACAGCGCGCTATTCAGTTTTCAGAAGTAGAGGGCTAATCATTCGTAAGATCTCAGATTGAATATTTTCATCAGATTCAGAGCTCAGTTCATTGTATAAAATGTGTTATTTCATGTATTAGACAGTTACTTCTATTACTCTGACAGGAGTTTTTATGTCATAATTTTTTTACCTCATGTGTAACTCAATTATAGCAGAGTTGATAGTTTAATTACCAATTATTAATTTATAAATAAATTAGTATTATTAATCTAATTATTGGATTGATTATTATTAAGAGATATGACATTATAAACATATATATAATGCACAGATATGGATGTTATATATAATGCAAAGATAATGATAATGTATTTCTACTCGCATGGAAATGAGACTAAAGTTTTCCTGTTTGGATATTCTAAAAGCTTATAAGTCCTTTGCCAAGGATATGAATGGTTTGTGATGATATTATGTTAACTAAATTCATTTGTTGGTTGAACGATTTCAATTAATATCGCAATATTTAGCATTCGTGATATAATTAATATGATAGAGATATGGCCATTTGTCTATTGTTTATGTTAGCAAAAGATTGCATTTGATATAGAAGGCTTTAAAATGTTTTGATGTATGGTTGAGATTTTCAAAATAAATGTTATGCTTACATGAGATAATTGGAACTAGATGTTTTATTTCATTTTTATCAAGTATCGATGGATGAGAAGTCTTTCGACGATGTGCAGTTAGCCCATTAGAGTTTGCCTTAAAATACTTTACTCTCAGTCTAAGCTGAATTTAATTCATACCGCCGTTACAGTACCATAAAATTCACACAAAATCTTTAGCGTCATTGGAATAGGACGTCCCCTGTTTCACATCCGGCAGGTGTGTTGACGGTGGGTAAGTTTAATAAGGTACACCAAATCTATTAAAACGATCGCTATTTTAAAATCAAATCATCCCGAAGAAATTGGGGATTCGAACCTATCGGATATATACTGGTACTCGGCGTCTTTCCACTTAACAAAACATCGTCAATAACATTAGTTCTTATTATTGCTAAGTAGCGGCGCTACCGGTACTGTCGATCGGACATTAGAAACTTTCTACCTTTTGCCGTATGTCAGATGTTTTTTGAGAGAATTAGCTACGTAGCTAATTGATAACGAGTATTTCTATTATGTGTTTCAACCTGTCTGTTGACTGTTGTATTCCGTCGGTGTCAATGAATGGCACTGATCTCTGCTGAGCTACATGGAAACCGTATACAGCGTTTGAACATATAGAGTAACAGAAAGAAGTCGTCAGTTTTAGTAGTGTATTGATAACCCGTCGCCCGGATAAAATGACTGTAACAATGAATTCTCGAGTTGCGCAATTGAATTTTGAATTTTGATAATTAAACGCAGTGTGTGTGTGTGTGTGCGTGCGTGCGTGCGTGCGTGCGTGTTTATGTATATATGTATATGTATATGTATATACACTCATACATACATGACGCACGCACGCACGCACACGCACACGCACACGCACACGCACACACACACACACACACACACACATACATATATATATATACATACATACATACATATATACATACATTTGGCCTTATACTGTTCACCGCAATATCTATACTATAAATGGGAACTGCCAGTGTGCGCGAAGTCTATTCGTTGTTTGGTAATGAACCTTGGCATGTACACAGAGGAATGGTTTCCTATAGTAAAGGTAACAATTTCATTTTGATTCCGGGTCTAATTTCACCCCAATTTAAATCCCCCAAATCCCAGTAGATTCCAGAAGTTGGCTGTAGATGGCGTATAATTAGTGCGCGCGTGTACTGTGTTATCTGTTACCGCAGTGTTGTGTCGGGTGTTTGACCCAATTTGCACCAGGTCAATCGGTTCGGTCTAATAAATCCCGATTGACTGGGTGCTTTCTTGGTGTATAATAATCCGATAATTTAGGTTTATTTACATGTAATTTATCATATTGCGTTAATGAATTATATAAATTCATAGTTTCATCAAATGATTTTTTATACTTTTCTAATGCTAAATTATGTCTTGTTTGTTCTGTTAATGAACCATTTTATCAATATGGTTAAAAAGATATCCACGACCTGTTGAAAGCTAATGCATTAACAATTGCCGATCTGATAATAGTTATAATTGTTATGATAAACTTCTTAAATATTAAACATTTAATTTAACAATTATTTGATTTAAATGAATTATTTGTTCAACTATCTTTAAAATAGATCATTTAAGTGAAATTGATAATTATTTGATTTGAATAGATTATTTATGATACTTTGAATCAAAATGGCGTGACTTATTGTTTAAAGTATATTTTCTATCACAACTGCAGTTAACTATTTCATCAGAATTATAATTTCTCAATTTATTAATTTCATCATCAAAATCAAATTGAATACCTTTTTCTAAATCGCATTGTATCGATTTTATCTTCATAAGTTTCGCTATCTAAATAATTGTTTAAATAATAGATTTAAGGTTTGTTATTTTGAGTTTGAATAATTAGTTCATTCAAATCTCTACGAAAATATCAGTCTCATTTCGTTAAAAACGAGATACTTGTTTGATTTCATTAATCAATTCACTAATTTCTAATGAATCAGTTGATAACGTATTGAATATTTTGTCATTATTCTCATCACTTAATTCAATAACTCTAAATATTTCACCTTCTAATATTAAATCTTTTATGTCGTTTATCATATAAACATTTCTTAAATTCCAACTCATTAAAAGGAATATTATGTTTGGATCCATTAAATCTTAAAAAAACTTTTTAATTTATATCTATTAATTTGATAGGTCATTGTTTGAATTGTTTCCATTTATTAAGCAAAAATTTTAGTTATAAAAGAAAAAAATCACAATTCATTACTCCTCGTTTTTAGTTTTGAAAGTCATTAATATTTTTACTCCTCGTTTTGTCCTCGTTTTTAATTTTGAAAGTCATTAATATTTTACTCCTCATTTTGTCCTCGTTTTTAATTTTGAAAATCATTCATATTTTTACTCCTCATTTTGTCCTCGTTTTTAATTTTTGAAAGTCATTAATATTTTTACGCCTCATCTTGTCCGCGTTTTTAATTTTGAAAATCATTCATATTTTTACTCCTTATTTTGTCCTCTTTTTTAAGTTTGAAAATCATTTACATTTTTACTCTTAATTTTGTCCTCGTTTTTAATTTCCAAATCATTAACATTTTTACTCCTCGTTTTTAATTTCCAAATAATTAATATTTTTACTCCTCGTTTTCAAGTGTGAAAAAGGCACAAAAAAAAGATTGATTCCTATCAATCTTTTTTGAAAAATTTTTTGATTGAGAAAATATTCTTAATGTTACTTTAAATATGTATTCAATGATTTCTAATTCATAATGACCATCTTCATCTTTTCCATGATTAATCATCTTGAATCCTTCGAAAGCTTTTAAATCGTCATTATTCAATGTATTCCATTTATCGGGTAAAAATACTTTAAATTCACGTGTTGTATTTGCGCTGCAATAACTAATTATTTTATGTTAAATTTCCTGTGATACATCAACTAATTTCTTATTTCATATTCTTTTTTGATGGTTTTATTCTGTTATTTATCGATGCCAAGAATGTCCCATTTATATAGAAAAAATTACGTGTGGTGGTGAGTGGTGGCCTGAAAACGCCATTTTGCAATTTCTTAGACATTTTATCAGCGCACTTTCAAAAACTGATCTTCCTCACTTCGAATGTGTTCTGTACTTCACCTGAGACATTTTTAATTGAAAATGAACTACAAACACCAGACATAAGACATTTTATCAGCACACTTTCAAAAACTGATCATCCACACTTCACATTGTGTTCAGAACTTCACCCGAGACATTTTTAATTGAAAATGAACTATATAAACACCAGACATAAGACATTTTATCAGCACACTTTCAAAAACTGATCATCCACACTTCACATTGTGTTCAGAACTTCACCCGAGACATTTTTAATTGAAAATGAACTATATAAACACCAGACATAAGACATTTTATCAGCTCACTTTCAAAAACTGATCGTCCACACTTCACATGTGTTCAGTACTTCACCTGAGTCATTTCTTAATGAAAATGAACTACAAACATCAGACATTAGACATTTTATAAGCACACTTTCAAAAACTGATCGTCCACACTTCACATGTGTTCAGAACTTCACCCGAGACATTTTTAATTGAAAATGAACTAAAAAAACCAGACATAAGACATTTTATCAGCACACTTTCAAAAACCGATCGTCCACACTTCACATGTGTTCAGTGCTTCACCTGAGACATTTCTTAATGAAAATGAACTACAAACATCAGACATATCAGCGCACTTTTAAAAACTGATCGCCAAATCTCCATACGACAATGATAGACATTCAAAGGCGGTAGAAGACAGTAGAATGATAATTGAATATCCATTGATGAAGATTGAAATTCGAATTCTTTCTCGATAGGAAAACTTACAAGAAGATGATGTATCAGCTTGGCAAGAACTTCCTCAACTTGGTGAATTTTGCTGACGCTAAGCATTATGAAACTAATAACAGGCCCGAACCCCTCCATGTATTTGGAGGAAGGGGGGATTCGATTATCTGGAATGTGGACTTTTTATAGGTAAACACACAAAAGGCGCGTATAGTTTTAGTAGGTGGTTGCCGAGCAGAAAATTAGAAAATAAGGAGCGAAAAGGAGTTATTTCGCAACATGTGAGATAGGGATGAAAATGGAAGAAAAGTTATTTCATTCCACGCAATTTGGTCTCGAATCCACTGATTTTGAAAGTATGCGCCGATTTTGACGAAAAGGCGTCGCTAACAAGTGAATCATTTGAAATCGATCCAAAAATGTTCTCAATGCCGGCATCAGGATAGACCTTCCTCGATGAACTTGAACATCCTAACTACAGGCCTGACTAAGCACTCAGAATGAGTCGATTTTATTTCGGTCTAAGCGTGATCGAACCAGGCCAGGTCTGATGGTGTAAAATCGACTGTGTTCGGATTCGGTTATGCAAACTTTCAATTCAGAGCTTACTGTAAACATAAAGCGAATCGAAAGTGAATTGTTTTAGGTGCGAATTCGTTTACGATACCGCAGAATATTTCGAACTTAATTGGAAAATGTGACCACGGCACCAGAAAGTTTTAAACTGAAATCAACTAAACGCTTTGTATGCTTCGATGCTGCGACGCGTCGCAATGTGACCGTTACGCCAGAAAGTGTTAACTATAGTAAATCGGACACATTTCGCATTTTTTGAAGTAAAGATAGTGAAAACGTTATCGGATATTATCAGAAACTGAACGCAGTTCGGGAGCGGCAGTAGATATATTTTTAGCGAAATAATTGCACACGATTTTAAACACGATATGTTGAACACGTCTAAATTTAGAAACCGCGGTAATTACAGCGAAACCGAGAACAGATGAAAGTTTCACAAAAACGACTCTGGCGCGAGGTTGATGGGCGGATTTTTCTTAACAAAATAATTAGATTCTAATCCATTCGTCAACTTTTCCGAATTCGTCATTACTTTGCAGCCACTCTTTTGAGAAATATCGCGCAAACTTGGAGATAGGAAGGAATGTGTTTGTTTTTTGGAGCGTGAATTATCAATATGCAGCGAATGAAAGCGTTGTTCGTAGTTTTACTGATCGCTTGCGGAGACTGTATATTAACGCGGGCTGATCGCGCAAACTCTGTCGAGGAAGCCGCGTCTGTTACAGTCAGTTCATCTTGTAACAACACTCAATACTCCGTCGATTCTACGTCCGGTTACATCGTTTCACCGAACTATCCGTCGTTAGTGCGCGGTGTTGAATGTCGTTGGTTCGTCAACAGCTCTTCATCGGGAAATTTTCTCGTTCAAGTTTACTACGACATCGAGCCGTCGATATTCTGTAACGAAAACTATCTTCTCGTCGGTGAGTCTGACAACAAACTCTGCGCTACCGGAAGAAAGCAATTAGATATCCGCAGTAACGATTTGATTTCGTTGTTGTTTAGGAGTAACGTCGATGGAGCGCGAGGTAGTCGGGTTTATATCATATATCGTTTTGAAGAACAGAGTCGCTTGAAAATCGTACGTAAATGTCTCAAACGTGCAGTAAAAGAATTACCAACTCAAACAGGTTATGAATTCATGATTTCTACCCGGCGATGTAAATTGTTGTTAGAATGGATCGGGATGCCAGACGGGTTTGCAATGAATTTAACGTTTATACAGATAGATTTCAGATTAAGACCAGGTGAGGATCCGATGAAAACTCGTCCTCAAATTTACGACGGATGGAACAGCACCAGTGAACCTATAGCTCTTATACGAGAACAAACCGGACATCCATCTTCATCGTTTTATACTGAAACTAATAAAGCCCGCATTGAATTTGAAAGCTGGAATTGGTTTAAGTCGCAGTTACTCGTGCAAGTTTACAAAATATCAGATTGGAACGTCTCTAACCCGTTAATTCAAGTCTATAATAAATCAGGACTGCTCACTACAATGGATGGAATACCACATATAGTAACTCAGTCTAAACACTTATACTGCTGGTCTATCACAGTCGATGTTCTGCAGTACGTCGTCTTCAACTGGACACGTGATCTCGTCTCGTCACCAGGTGTCGTTGGTGTATATAAACAGGAAGGGTTACGTATTGTGAGAACTGATATTTTACTCAGTTTTAACCATCTTAAATCTCTGAGTGTAAAATCAGACGGATTTCTCGTGAATCTGTGCGTTCTAACGAGATCGGATGTTTCTAAATCAAAAATGAAAATAGAATTTGAAGTGAAATCGATGACAATATCAGACGTCTCCAGGCCATGGATAATGGTAAGTTCATTACAATGATTTGTCAATCAATTTAGTATGGAAAAAAATGTTTTGATAATCTATGATTTTGATGAATCTAACGCTTGGTTTGAACTGAAACAATCGAGAAATGATGGATGGAACAGCACCAGTGAACATGTAGCTCTTATACGAGAATAAACCGGACATCCACCTTTATCGTATTATACTAAAACTAATAAAGCACGTCTAGAATTTATTTCAAATGGACAACCATTTTTTCAGTCTCAGTTCCTCGTGTTAACAAAATATCCGATTGGAACATCTCTAACCCGTTAATTCAAGTCTATAATAAATCAGGACTGCTCACTACAATTGATGGAATACCACATATAGTAACTCAGTCTAAACACTTATACTGCTGAGGCCAGTTCCATAGTCGAGACTTAAGCCCGAAAGTGGTCTTAAATCTTAAGACTGGTCTTAAATTGTTAGATTGGCTATAGAACTAAGATAGTTTTAGACTGGTCTTAAGTCTAAGCCATGACTATGGAACCGGCCCCTGGTCTATCACAGTCGATGTTCTGCAGTACGTCGTCTTCAACTGATCACGTGATCTCGTCACGTCACCAGGTGTCGCTGGTGTATATAAACAGGAAGGGTTACGTATTGTGAGAACTGATATTTTACTCAGTTTTAACCAACTTAAATCCCTGAGTGTAAAATCAGACGGATTTCTCGTGATTCTGTGCGTTTTAACGACATGGGATTTTTTAAGATCGCATTTAAAAATAGAATTTGAAGTGAAATCAATGACAATATCAGACGTCTACGTCAACAAAATCAGTATGTTGGTAAGTTTATTACAATGATTTGTATATTCGTATAAAAGAATCATTGTAATAATCTATATTTTCTATGGCGATTTTGACCAGTGAAACTTTACTAAGAAACTTGGAATAATAACGTAATGTGACCCAAAGCACATGTTGTTTACACGGACTAATTATGATGGGTGTTTAGAATTTGAATTACGTAAGTTTGGATTGCAACATCTCGAACTAATATCGGATAATATCGATAATATCGAGTATCTTTTTCTATTTTAGGTTGTAAGGAGTTTGAATTTGTCGTATTGTAAAACTTGCTGTAATCAATTCTCTTATATTTCAGGATGGCCTGGACGTGACGTCAATATCAGCCAATCTATTGTTCCCGAGATCGAATACATTGTATCGTGTAGTTACAGTACGAATAAACTGGAAAGTGAACATCTATGAATCAGAACATTTGGAACTAACAGTGCTATCAGAAAACTGTGATCGAGCTGGTTTTTATATATTTGATGGTAGTAATTTCAGAGCTAGACGCTATGGTCCGTATTGTCCTGCTGGTGGTTTTGGATACTACGGTCGATCTGTCGTCAGTCTGATTACATCAGGTGGACCGGTTACTGTAGTAGCATACGCTTATTACTATAACAATCAGTTAACAGTTGGTCGTCCTGACTTGCCATACCTCATATTTACTACTACTGATTGTGATGGTTATGTTCTACAAGAAGAAGAACGTCAGATCAATATGACGTCACACTGTCTCGTGATTACACCTGAAAATCGACGCCTTCGCTTGAAAAATATTCACATATTATCAGAACACGAATATCATATTGACCGATGTTTTCTCAAGATGTCATGGTCATGTGATGAGTTTCTGAGTTTGAGTAATCAGTTTCTTAATAACAGTCTCGTATTAAACACTGTAGATTTCACAGATGAGTTTGAATTCTGGTGGGAACCACTAATAGTTAAACTACGTCGTAAATGTCTAGGAGTGAAAGAAACTGACACAAAAGATTCAGAAAACTTTAAGGATGTAAGCAGCACCTTTCGATCAATTACAACCGAAGATAGATGTGGACTCGTGCAGTCACCGAACTACCCAAGTCGGGCAGGTATTGCATCTAAACCTATTCTCTACACATTTTTCAACCCGATACCTGAGAAATTTCAATATTACAGATTTATTGTGAAATCTATTGGATCAGTTTCATGCCAAACAGGAAATATAAATGTGGATGATGCAATAATTTTTATCCAAAGGATATCAGAATATACAAAAACCCCACATGAAACAAAAATATGTGATAATAACGCGGTTCGTGGACTTATATTATATAGCTTGATAAATAGCCATCTTTATTTTGAAGTAAACAATAAAGTCCCCACCTTTCAAATACAATACACTTTACACGAGTCGTTACCGATTAAAGATTTCGGTGATTTCTACTGTGAACAAGGATTTCTGAATTCCGGAATTTCCTGCATCAAATTCATCAGAGATGAACGTCTGAATTGGGAGAACGCTGAAATATACTGTAGACAGAAGTACGCGGGACATCTACTCAGTATCAACTCAGAACAGGAAATGATTTCCATCAAAAGATTATTCGCTACAGAACTTCTCCAAATGGCGTACTCATTAAAAGCGCTCATAATGATGATTGGATTGAAATGGCAGGTAAGACTAATGTCTACAAATATGAAATAGAAAGGCTTTTAAAGAAATGATATATTTCATTTTTTCACG
The DNA here is from genome assembly GCF_964204645.1 of Tubulanus polymorphus. Lineage (NCBI taxonomy): Eukaryota > Metazoa > Nemertea > Palaeonemertea > Tubulaniformes > Tubulanidae > Tubulanus > Tubulanus polymorphus. The sequence goes on along the minus strand of NC_134033.1, from coordinate 3,557,021 downwards.
AAACAGAATGATGGTTATTACACGTGGACTGACGGTAAACCAATGAGCTACACAGAGTGGTATAAACCTGTTATTAATGAAACGATACCAGAAGTTATTCGAGGATTGATATCTCCGCTAGGAAAACAGCCAAAAAATGACGTCAATATGCCGTGTACGGCGATGATACTGAATAATCCACGAGGATCAGCGAACTGGGTTCGATTCCCGTGTCAAATCGACGAGACGCATGCGACATTCATTTGTGAATCTGAGAGAATCGACATCAAAATCAAACATGATTCAACGATAAACGATGCGAACAATTCAACAAATACAGACTTAAAAAAAACCATAGATCAAATGATTCCCGATGTTACTTTAATTAATTCAACCTGTCCAAGAGGTTGGGTAACTATTTTTGGACAATGTTATCAAATACTAACCGACTGGAAAAACAATCGAGGTTTGAATATTCGGAGTGCTAGACAAATGTGTCACAGCATTCGCGCCGACATAGTAAGTATCTCCTTAAATACAGAAAACGATATGAACAGGGTTATCAGCGTATTTCAATATCGACATCAATATGGCGCTATACTGACCATGGACCGCGACGGATCTAAAATTATCAAACCACTAGTGACCAGAAATGAAATTACTTATACTCAATCAGTTAAATGGTTATTGAAACCTTTCGATGATACAAAAGATAAAGTGCATTCCGTGTTGTGTAACTATAATGTAACTGGTGAAGAGTTAGCTTCTGGAAGCGGTTGTAAATCGTGGCAGTTTGAATGTAACGATCAAAGATGTATCAGCGACCATCGCGTATGTGATACCAGACACGACTGTCAACACGGTGAAGATGAACTTAATGGGGCTCGCCGTCGCTATGGACACCAGGTGGCGTGTGTGCGTTAGTAGCCATCGCGTATCGACTTCCGCTCACTTCCGCGCTCGATTTCCTACTTTTAAATTGTAATAATGTCAGAGAATTACGGGTCATGGACTGTACCGAAGCTGAAACAAGAGTTAAGCCGACGAGGTGCGGTAACCTATGGGAGGAAAATCAACCTAATTGAAAGGTAATTTAAATGTCGATCATATTTCCATGCGGTTGATGGTGTTCAGTCGTTTAGTCTGCGCAAAAATGTTGCAATGATCATGGAATCAACAGTGATTTTTTGCCAAAATCATCGATGATTCTAGACCTATGCTCAAGTGAAATGAACGTGTTTTAATAGATCCAGAGATGAAAGCTAAACCTCAGTGGGTTGTGGGTCAGGGTATAGTACAAGTTTACCGTCACCAGCCCGGGCTGCGAGGATGGCTATGGCCGGTCCCACGCGTCCCGTCCCGCGATATCTTTCATTATTTTTCGGTTTTCATGTCCGGAAAATAAACATAATGCACATAAAAGTCATCGATAAAACGTTTTTTAAATCACTATTTGATATTATGATTGCCTTGAGAAGTTTAGATGGCAATGTTTATATCTTGAAATGTAGGGATTATTATCGGGATGTAGGACGCCTTGTCAGCTAACCATCGCAACAGCTGAGTTACCACTGGCGCCATCTATCGAACATGAATTGAAGCTGATGCCAAATTTTACTGCCAATGTATCCATAAATCATTGGACATGTCTGCTGCTGTGTCTAGTCTCTATTGAATTTTTATATGTTATTGGAATTATAGTCAGAACCCTGATCAACTTGAGGTGACGGTAAACTGAATACCTTACTTATATACCTTCTTACCACAACACAGTTGAGTTAAATACAAATCTGTATGACCATGGACGTATAGACGTCCATGCTTGGAGTAATCATTTCGATGTAACATTTCAACTCTGGGTCAACTTTCTGTTAGTTGATTGAATGATTTTTGACATTAGATGTTTATATTTCATGATTATTTCGTGTTCATTGCAGATTAGAAGCATACGGCCGTAACAACGATTTTAGGGGACCGGCCATAACATTACCACAAGAAACAGTTCCGGAATGGCCCACATGCGGTTTCAAACAGCTTACAAATGATCATAAGATTGTATTGCCAAAATTCAATATTGACACAGTAACTGCATATTTCACGTATAGAATGGCAATGGACAACCACTGTACCAAAGACATTAAAGCTATTGAGAAGGGTCAGCAGCTCATAGAATCGCAACGTGTTCAAGCCTGCAGTATTCTCATCAAAAGCGGAATTGTTTATCTGACTGGATTAGTTGGTGCTGCTATGAAAAAAAAGGTAGGCCAGTTTTATATTTCATCAAAATAACACAATATTCCCTCCTTTAAATCCACATAAATCTGCAATACAACTGTATTCTTAAAAGGTTGTAATGTAGCAAACATTGTTGATTAGTTTATTTTTATATTTCATTGCAGATCTCATACTCGTACCAGATATCATTGTCTCAAACAACTGGTGAATTCAGAAACAGCCATTGTGAGTGCCCTGCCGGTAAGGGTCCTAATGGGACCTGTAAGCATGTCGCGGCTGTACTTTTGATGTTTGCTAATTTTGTGTCATCAGATGGGCCTAACGCTCCCGAAATACTTAAATCGTGTACGGAAAATCTACAAACATTCCATAAGCCCAAGTCTGTTTATACTGGTAAGTTGTTTGGTTACATCGCCACCATTCAGCAAATTCGTACCCTATATATCTTATTTTTTATAAATTCTGATGTAATGGCAATGTTTTACATAATGTACTTGGTTTTCAATTTTTAGCTCGGCTGTGACCTTGTTTAAATTTACCCGTCACTTCTTAACAGGTTCCCCTGTCAAGGCTGGTGACTTACCTCTATCAAAATCAAAGAAACGCGAGGTATCAATGGAGGATCCAAGGCCTGTGAAATACCGGAAATCAGCTGGATACGAGGATTATGTCCGGGGAATTGTCCTTAATTACTGCTCTGTATCGTCTTTAGACCTACCCATCAAGTATAAGTACAAGAAAGCCGATATCAAAACAGCAGCAATTGACCATGATTATCTGAAAAAAACTTTGCTTGAATATTGGGTGGAAAACTCTATTAAGGTAAGTTTTTAATCAACGTGTCTGAGAGTGACCTATGTTATCCTTCCCTCTGTGCTTATAATTAATATTCCATTTTGCCTTTTCAGTTAAATGAAACACAGGCAATATTACTAGAAAGGAGTACTAGGAAGCAGGCAGAATCTAGTCAATGGTTTCAGGAAAGGCAGCTACGATTAACTGCATCTCGTTTCGGTGAAATTGTTTCGCTCACGAAAAGGCGCAATATCGACAAATTGTGTAAATCTCTTCACGATAATATTCCGTTGAGAAATGCTGCTGTTTGCCATGGAAAGACATTCGAAAGTAAGGCGATAGCGGCTTTTGAAGGTAAATTCTCCGTTAAAGTACAGCCTTGCGGACTTCATGTGAGGCCAGATATAGATTATCTAGGCGCGAGCCCAGATGGCCTTGTGTCTGAGGATGCCATTGTTGAAGTGAAATGTCCGTATCGCGGTAGAAATGAACTTATTGCTCCGGGGCCATACTTCAAGTTTCTTAGTGCAAAAGATAAGAAGCTGAAACGTTCGCATAATTACTATGATCAGATTCAAGGACAGTTGCATATTTGCAAACGGAAAATGTGCTATTTCGTTGTTTATACTCATAAGGACCTTTATGTAGAGAGGGTTTATCATGATCAAAAACACTGTGAACTATCTCTGCTTCCAAAATTAGAAATCTTTTATAGGAAGTACTATTCAAAGTATTTAACAATGCATGCGTTCTAAAACATCTAGATTATTCCTGGAGATATAGATCGGATATTTTCCGAAGATTCCATAGTTTTTGGCATTAATATCTTCATACAACTAAATTTGTAAATACATGTACATCCCAATTGTATGATATAGATTTCATGTCAATATCGGCTTACTATTTGTTGATACTTTTAAGTTTTAATATTTTTTATCATCTATTATCAATATTTTTTATCATATATAGTTATTTCAAACAGATATACTTGTCAGGTTGTGTAGTTATATGCATAATTACTGACGATGGTGGGTCAAAAGTTTGAAAATTAATGATTTACTCCTTTTCTGACCATATTTCATTACCATGATTATTTATTATTTCATTATGTGCTGCGCCTGACTATGGCATGAATGCTTTAGTCCCAAAACTCAAACTCTTCCATTTTACATAAAATATCTGTGTTATCATGCATTTTAAAAAGATTTTATGTAGCGTTGTTGTATTTTTGGTTTTTACCAGTTTTAAATCAATAAAAGGGTTTGTTACTGGAATGAAAATTAGTTTGTCCTTTGAATTGAAAACACTGCAAAAGAGTGGATTAAGTCAAAGTGAAATAGGTTATATTGCGCACAGATTTTGAATATCAACGACAGACAATTAATTACAGTCCAGGCCCATAATTGATATCTAAGAATTTGGGATTTACCTAAATAATCTATTAAGAGAAACAATGATGTTTCTTTAAAGCAGGGGTTTCGATGAATCTCAAAACAAAACTCAAAAATATATACTTTAGATATCAATTAACAGACATTAACAATAAGGTTAAGCAAATTCGTTCACAATAGCTGGTCTGAAATTGCTTATACTGAAACAAACATAAACTATCCTAGAACCCATATTGACTTTACTAAGCGGCAGGTCTTTTTTCAAAATAAGAAAAGTTTTTGACAATCCGATTACTCTTTCTACTTGGATGCGTTTACTGGCTACTCTACGATCATGAACTACTTGTTCAGGTTCAAGTTGACTCTTGCCCTTCAATAAAGTTGGGGTGTTCACCTTAATGTTCTTGGTAGCAAAAAGATCTTGTACCATTATACCTCTATCGGCCATGATGCTGTCATTCGAGCTGAAGTATTTTGAGGTGTTTGAACACAGCTGGGATCGTTCAATGATTTGTCGGTCACTTGTTGAACCCGCATAACTTTCACTTACATAACTAACGACCCCTCTCGGTGATATTCCAACCATAGTTTTAAGCGTGTTCTTATGTTTGTATGTGCTGAAAGTTGCAGTTTGAGATTTTACATTCGACGGCTTTTCAATTGGAATCTCTGTAGCATCTAAAATAACTCTGGTTGACGGAAAATGATGCTTAAAGCCACTGGGCATGAAACAGTCTATCTCTTCTCTCTCTGGCCATGTATTGATTTCACTTAATTGGAAATACATGAAGTTTACCCAGGTTAACACAATCCTAGAAACTACACTCTCTGATATGCCGAACAGAATACTCAGTTCTATATCTTCCTTGGCACGCCTTAATTTGATTAATGTCAAGAAAAATTGATTGACCGGTGTTAGTTTCTGACATTTGTAATTCAAATCGTACGCAGCAGGTCCTAGTACACTGAAAAACATCATCAAATGTTCATAGTCTTTAAAACTGGTGTAATATTTGATCGACCTAGGATCCACCATAAATCTCTCGATACAGAAAAATTGATCTGAAAGGAGGGAACACTGAATATTCTTATCCAAGTTAGTGTTTTTATTGGTTGGTTCCTCTATTATGTCCATTCTGTAATTGCTGGTATGTTGTAGGCCTATTTCAACTTCAGTGGCTATGTCATGGTGTACAGGTTCTTCCTCCAGTTTTAATCTTCGCCGACTGGCTCTACTTTCTCTCTCTGAATCTGAGGAAACTGGTGGTGTGAAGGCAAATATACGCGGAATGGCATTCTCTTTTAATTTTCTTCTAGAACCTGAAACACATAAAGAAAAAAACATATTTCTACTCAAAGATCAACAGCTGCCAGTCAAGTCAACAACCTTTAAATTAAAAAGATAAATCTACCACATAAATTATTAGGCCTATTGTTGTTATTATCATAATTGAGTTATATCATTATCCTGTTATCAACAAACTACTATGATGATATGAAAATAAGCGCCTGGCTTTTTAAAAAAAGTTCAAAACATCGACATTGCATAATATCGATAGGCCCAAGCTGAGGCCTAAACGAATCAGCCTGCCTTGGATCTTGACCGCTTATTTCACCTTAGTTGGAAAACTCAATAGGAAAGCCATATTTACCGGTAAGTGTCTGTTTATAGTCCGTTGGTAAAAAATGTCGATGGCATACGATAGCTGTATCCGATGGCTGCCATAATTTTGCAGATTTCTCGCTACTCTGTAGTCGTTTTATCGCAACAAGCCATTTCATTTTCAAATCTGTGTTCGTAGGGAACTTAAATCCGCCTACTCTTGACTTACAAAGGGGTACACAACAATAGCGAGGCATTATAATAGATTCAAGCGCTTTTCAAATCGTCAATTCGCTCGAACGCGGAGATGAATAAAATGTTGTTTACAATTCAAATTCAAATCACTAGGGCCACTAACACGCGCGCGCCATCTCGCGGCAGCGCTCAGCGCGGCGAGCCCCATTGTACGGATATCAATTTACACAGTCAGTTCCGCTGTAACGATGGACAGGTTATATCGATTAGCGGTTTCTGTGACTTTATGAGAGATTGCATCGATGGCTCGGATGAGAACTCGTGCTATCATCCACCGTGTTTATCCACGCAATATCGCTGTTCCAATCACCAATGTATCGATAGTTATGAACGATGTGACGGACTAGCCAACTGTAAAGACGGTTCCGATGAGATTGGATGCACTGCCGAACTTTGCCAGGGGTTCTCGTGCGCGGACGGTGAATGTATTAGTTCTCAGTTGTATCGGGATGGTGTCGTGGATTGTAGCGGAAGTCTCGAAGAAGATGAATTGGTCACTAATATGACAGTGAATCCCGAGGTTTACTGTAATAATGACAATCACTGTACGACTCGTTTCACAGATCTGTGTAAGGAATCGGATGAACAAAGATGTTCGTTCAATTCTCCTCGCTGTTATTCCCGACACGAAAGGTGTATTTTAGAAAGGATGCCGATTGGTTTCCCGGTATGTAGAAATCTTGAACATATACTCGCGTGTAATGACTTCGAATGCGCGGCTGGTACTGTAAAATGTCCGGGATCTTACTGTATACCGATCAGACACGTTTGTGACGGTCGATCCGATTGTCCTAATTCAGAAGATGAACGAAACTGCGAGACTTGGTCGTGTCCGGGAATGTTTAAATGTGGCCAGGAAAATCGATGTATTCCGCAATCTGAAGTTTGCGACGGTGTCGTAAATTGTAAACATAACTCGGATGACGAATCATACTGTAAGGTCACGTGTCCTGAGCGTTGTAATTGCCGGGGTCATTTCATCGATTGTGAAAATGCTCTTTTATCAGATATTACTGGTCATTTTATAGAATCAACTCGGGTTTTGATTTTGTCGAATAACCGAGTCGTATTTAACGAGTTGACGTTCAACTCTTTCATTTATCTTCGTTTTCTCGATATTTCGGGCAATTATTTGTCTAACATCGTTCAAAACGCGTTTTCTAATCTAAACAATCTTTACATATTAGACCTGACTCACAACCGCATAACATCATTATCTGCTAATTCATTCGCAGGTTTGATCAATTTAAAAGAACTATTTCTTATCGGAAATCCGCTGCAACATTTAGAAGACGGTAGTTTTCGAGGTCTGACGTCACTCACTGCTCTCGATCTTCACGGACTTTCTATATCGGTTCTCGGTGGAAATGTATTTAAAGGTTTATCCGCATTACAGTCGTTAAATATCAGCAGTAACATGATCTATTATATTTCCAGCTATGCTTTTTCTGGATTGGTTGGACTTGAAATTCTAGACCTCGTCAACAATTCCGAAGTAATATCCGTACAAAGAAATGTTCTTGACGATCTAACATCATTGAAATACCTCGCTTCGGATGCTTACAAATTTTGCTGCATGGCACCGAATGTTGACCGATGTCTTCCCGAAGCTGATCAATTTTCGACCTGCTCTGACCTGATGGGTAACACTGTACTGAGGGCCATCATCTGGGTGATTGCGACTTTCAGTTTTCTCGCTAACAGTATCGTTTTGTCACTTCGCATTCAAGCGTTGCGGGTGGAATCCTCTAGAAGACGGAACACTCCCTCCATAATTCTCATCATAAATATTGCCGGTTGTGATTTTCTGATGTCGGTCTATTTGTTTATGATCGCAGGAGCTGACCACGCGTTCAAAGGCGTTTATTTTCTGTATTCTGAAATCTGGACGGATAGCTCATTATGTCGTCTCGCCGGGGTTATTGTTACTGTTTCGTGCGAAGGTTCTTTAACTTTTCTCTTAATTCTAACGCGTCAGAGATATTCAAATATCGCCAACCCGTTTTCTAGAAGTCCGATTATAACTGTTAAATACGTCATCGCTATTTGCTGCACGTGTTGGCTCGTTATAATCACAGTTTCTATTCTACCGCTGCCATCGTCGTCTTACTTCGGAGACAATTTTTACGGTACAACCGGAGTTTGTTTGCCTATGAATTTACTGACGATCGACGTTAATGGCTGGCACTATTCATTCACTATTTTTGCCTTGTCTAATGCGGCCATTTTGGCTTCGATAATGATGACGTACGCTCGGATATATAGACTCGTATCTGGAAGTAGGTCGGGCTCGGGTAGAGCCGATCCTACCGAACTGGTTTTAGCTCGAAGGAGTTTAGTAATCAATCTTTGTAATCTATTTTGCTGGCTACCGATAATAATCGTTCAGTTTTGCGCCGTATTTTCGGTCGAGATACCGAACCAGGTGGCCGCTTGGCTGGCCGTTCTATTTTTACCGATCAACTCGTCTCTGAATCCGCTTCTTTATACAATACTAACTATCGATATGAAATCTATTCGTGAACGCAATAAACGACTACTAGGATTGACGACATCCAGTAAATAAACAATAGTTTGACACGAGTCCCGGTAAAATGTTTGCTTATCCCTAAATCTGGTTTGCAGTTACATGACCGGATTAGATGAACTAATACAATGACATACAATGCAATAGAGCAAAATTACCACAATATAATAAGCAACATTATTTTAGCTTTTAGTTAAATCTAACTCACAACTCTCTGGTAATGGTAGCGTGTTTACTGAATTACTTATTCGTAAAAACCTGCAATGAGAAGCTACCATCCATTTGAAACTAGGATTTAGAGTTTTAGGGATACAAAACTTGTCCAATTTGTAACTGGCGTAATGTTCATGTAGTAATTCATCATTTAATCGTTCAACATTAAAAAAGTTTATGAACAATAATATTTTGATCAAAAAGGAATATATCAATGATTTTGTCGCTCGAGGGCGCTGTTCGTAGTCTATCAATGCAACAGTTTCTACGTTCAGAGACGATGCACCTCGCACCGGGTTTTATTCTAAAAAAAACGAACATCACTTCTAAGTATCCTCACCTCAGCCAAATAGAGAATTCATCTTTTCGGCTAAAGACTGTTCATCAGGCGTTCTGCGCACATAATGGAATTACCAGGATATTTATACAAGAAATCAAACGAAGGAACTGAGTGGCTGATTAGAAAGTTGAAAGGAGAATACAGATTCATAGCATACCATAGCATAGCACAGCACAGCACAGCACAGCATAGCACAGCATAGCATAGCACGGCATAGCACGGCACAGCACAGTACAGCACAGCACAGCATAGCACAGCATAGCATAGCATAGCATAGCATAGAATAGTAGATTATTTGTCACCATCAATATGTACAACACAAATAATGACAAAATATAATATAAAATAAAATGGGGTGACTGGAGTTTGAGCAGAGCCATAAAGTCTGTCTACCCAAAAGGATGTTCTTTCGCTCTGAAGCTAAGTAAAGAGAGTCAACCGCTCGTTCGTACTTTTATTTTTACGCTTACAAAAAGTGTAAATGAAAATATCATCGTACGTTTGCCTCTTTCAACTATGACGTCACGTACAACACCTCCTATTTTCGGTTACATTTGAAGTCTTCGCAAGAACTCAGTCTTGGGTCGAACGCGTCGACCGCTCCTTTCATTCAAAGTATGAAATATTTGGCCTGGGGGACTCGGCGGTCTTCATAGATGAGGTTGAACCAGTAATCTAGCGAAGAAACGGACGGTCGAAAATATCATGGACAAGAAATATTGTACAACAACGAAAACAATGTTTATTATTTCAACAAAAAATCTGTAAATACACATTATTATTTGGGGTCATTCAAGACGTGCCCACAAACGGCGGAAAGTGTACAGATCTGTAATCGTTAAGGGGGCACAGTATTCTCCATATAAACCGTTAATATATTGGCATTGTAATAATTAAAAATACGACCAATACCATCATAATAATAAACATACGCATGTGTGTAGGGTAAAGTTTCATCTTATTCTGTGATATGTTTACTGAGAGATATGTGATGTATTACACAGTTCACCCTGTAAAGAAAGCAGAGCTTCAGAAAAATGACCGAGCCACTGTTCAAATTCCCTGATTGATAAGAAATATGATTTTTAAGACGAGTCCGCATTTCCCCGCAGAGAAAGATGAATTTGTATATGTCCCTGGTCTAGTAGCTGCTTATTTAGAAGTTGATTCTAGATTCGTCCTTGAAGACGAGTTCGTCTGTTGGCGGCTGCCATTTTGTATCCGGTACCATGATGCTGTTGTACAGACGACAGTTCCCCTTCGATGATGATATCAGTTTGAAGACGATCAGATCGCATCTCTGATTGGCCAGACACGCCAACGCGCATTCTAATTCACTCCCTGACGTCATAGGCCCGACTGCAGCGACATCTGGTGACGGAATTTGCCGACCTTGAACCCCCTGGAAATCTATAGAAAACGAAAGAAAGAATTTCGATAATTTCGAAGCTGTTTAAGGCCCAGGGGCCAGTCTTAAACCAGGGGCAAGTTGCACAGTCGTGACTTAAGTTCAAAAGTGGTATTAAATCTTAAGATTGGTCTTCAGTTGTTAGATTGGCTATAGAACTAAGTTGGTCTTAGACTGGTCTTAAGTCTAAGCCATGACTATGCAACCGGCCCCATGCTGGAGCCAGTCTTACACAGGGGGGCCAGTTGCACATGGCTTGGAACTAAGACCGGTCTAAGACCTATGTTCCAGAGTCAATATGGACCAGTCTTAAGATTTAAGACCACTTTTGGATTCAGGTCACTACTGTGCAATTCAGCGGTGGGGTGCACCTAGAGGCCAATATTTAAGTCTTATTAACTTGTCACATCCAAAAAGACACTTCCAAAAACTTATTGACAAATTGAAAATGGGCACTCAAAAATATTTCATGGTGTTTTAAACGTCTCACAAATCCTCCTGGATCCGCCTCCTGTCGACCATTTTAGTTCTATAGCCAATCTAAGTCTCAATGGAGTATCTCAGAAAATACAACCAAACCCCGATATACCGCCATCCACCCGGCCCTAGTTAACACCAGGGGCCAGTTTTATAGACTGGTATTACCTTTAAACCTGGGGGCTAACTTAATTCATTTTCAATTTAGTTAGCCCCCGGGTTAAAGGTAATACCGGTCGATAAAACCGGGGCCAGGGTTTTTCTGAAAACTGATCATTTTTATTTTGCCTTTGAACTGGTGACAATAGCCCCCGATAAACCGATATAATCGCGAAATCCTGTGAAATATCTTGGTATAGAAAAAGCCACATTTGCTATGCTTCAACGGCCGCGAGTGCGTGTATTTCTGTCGCGCTAAGTGGTTGTACCTACTGATCGGATTAGCCTTTTATTTTTTCTGAGTAATTAAGTATAGAGTTCTTTAGTTGATTAAACGTGAAATATTCCATTAAACGACGTGAGATAGTTATGCATAAATGGCAATCTGTTTAACCACTGGCCAAGCAGCGGACTAGATAGATGAAGTGGTCTTTTCTGCGTGTACGAGACCCGGGTTCGATCCCCGGGGAGTGCGCGTAATAAGACACTCCACGGTCAGAATCGTTACAAGATTTTTAAACCGGACAAAAGAATTTCATATCTCTATAATACTACGGCGTGTGTGGCTTAATCAAAGATGACGTATAGAGAGTCTACTGGATATATTACGAGTCATAGAAGCAATGAATCTAACAATTCCCTGTTTTGCCACTCAGAAATTCTGTTTTTTTTAGCTCGGGTTTTTCCATTTATAGTTATTCCCTAAGATTGACCTTAGCGATTATACAACGAGCAATCTGATAGGCGCCGCGAGTTTTCTCGCGGCTAACCTGCGCATGTACCTGCGCACCCGTACAAGCATGGCAGGGTTTTTGCCGTGGCCGAGTCATAGCGATGTTATCAGGTTCGAATCCCACATGCAATTAACTTACACAATGAGTTGATTGCTTCGCACTGCCAGTCGATCATTTTATAATCAGTGAAATTTCGGTATTTCTCAGGGAAGGTAAATCGACTTTCTGATTGGATCCAGCATTCTCGACGCCCCGTTTGGTAGTCGGCAGAACGACACAGGAATTTAGCGAAATTAGCGCACGATTTCAGACATTCGAGTTCACTCATTCGACCGATATAGTTATCATTGAAGTCTGCAAGAGCAAAACCAGGGATGATGTTCCACTTCAGCCGGCCTCCTGAGGCGCATGCCGTATCTGTGGATGATATGTGATCTATTAAACAACGAGCTTCATCAGTAAGCCGCCTCTTGCACAGTCATGACTTAGATTTAAAACAAGCCCAGTCTCATTTTGGTTGTATAGCCAATTCAAAATATCGAGACCAGTCTAAGCTTATATTACAAATCCAAAAAAATTTAATTTAAACCAGTCTTAATCTAATTTCGCTGCTGTTACAAAAATACTGACTACTATAACAGTAGGGTTCGAGTAGTCAATATGGTAACACTTTTAATTAACGTTCTACTATGATACATAACAACATTTAAGCCTACTTGATGGACTTGACTCATAACTGCGCAACCGCGGGCTCTGATGGAGATCAGAATAAAATCCGTTCGTTATAACCGCGATAGTTCTATGTACAGCGGAACCTGTAGGAGACCTTGGAATCTCTGGTCGTTCAAAGATTTCAACTATTAGTAATTAAGTTAAGCCCTCGATATTTGTAGGGGGAACACGTCAACAAGTGTATTTTCTAGGAGTTCGATAGAATAATTGCGGAGTTGAATAATATATGATAATAATGATATCGAATTAAAAAGTTCCCCAATAAACGGGTCCGAGAAACGTATTGTACGTTTTGTAAGAAAAAATTTTACAATATTTTCGATCGGAAAAAGAAAGATTTTGAAAAAAGAAATCTTACCTATTGGCAGAGAATGTCCCACCCAAACGAAGGCAAACGCCAGAACGATGCTTAGACCGAACATCTTAGTTTCCGGACGTCTTTTCCGGAGATGAACGCGTCTTATGCAGCTCTATGACGCGGCGCAAGCTTTTTACTGCGATGCGTTTTTAGCGATGCGTTTTTTTCGTGATTTCAAATTTCACAATGAATTCTCGAGTGACGCGATTGAATTTTGATGATTAAACGCATGAATTTGAATAAATGGTAAATTTTTCGATTGATGTTGTTGCCCGGTACCTATTATATATCTTAAAGTAATCTTCAACTAACAATGTTAAATGATCTGAAACGTCGATTGTAGTGAAAATTAGTTGTCACTATAAAAGTGTCCGTGGGCTACATTGAGTTAGAAATAGGAAGTCTGCATGATGCACACTAGCGACGCCTGGTGAATCCTCTATTGCCACAGTAGTTCATGTCCTACTGCACACTAGCGACGCCTGGTGAATCCTCTATTGCAACAGTAGTGCATGTCCTACTGCACACTAGCGACGCCTCGTGAATCCTCTATTGCAACAGTAGTGCATGTCCTACTGCACACTAGCGACGCCTGGTGAATCCTCTATTGCAACAGTAGTTCATGTCCTACTGCACACTAGCGACGCCTGGTGAATCCTCTATTGCAACAGTAGTGCATGTCCTACTGCACACTAGCGACGCCTGGTGAATCCTCTATTGAAACAGTAGTTCATGTCCTACTGCACACTAGCGACGCCTGGTGAATCCTCTATTGAAACAGTAGTTCATGTCCTATTGCACACTAGCGACGCCTGGTGAATCTTCTATAACCACAGGTGGAATCCTCCATTGCCACAGCTATTGTTGTGTGGGTTTAACTTGACTCTAGACCAAGTTCCACACATGTCTGGGTTTAATCTAACTCTAGATTCAGTTCCATAGTTGTGTGGGTTCTCCATCAGGGCCGTAATAAGCAAAAGGTCTTCGAATTGCTTCAAAAGCTCCCATTGTATACAATTCTAAACAATAGCGCGTGGCCCTACCTGGTAAATATTGCGGTAAATAGTAAGGCCAGAAACAAATGACGGAAGATAATGCGTGAGAAAATGGGTTTTTTTGTCCTAGAATCGTCTGAAATACAGCGGACTCGCGACAACCAGGAGTCCCTTTAAAACTTGATCATAACTACGGACCAATTCTTTGACATTTGAAACGTATGAAAAAGCGGTTGAACCCAAATTATAATTTCGTGTCCAAAAACCAGTCGTCCCAACGTCCGTTAAATTAGTTCATTTTTTATGATCTTTGAACTGGACTTTTAGGCTCCCAAATCGAAATGGTACCGTAGCAAGTCATCGAATAGATATAAGATTGACGTTCAATGAGCGTGACGTATGGTATAGTTTTATAAGTAATGATTTATTAACGAGAAAAGTTGATTCGAATTTAACTGAAATGTAGAGGAATTGGAGCGCGGTAAACCGAGTTCTAATAGCGAACCTGGCGGATCCTCGCCTGCCAAACGTAGAATCCTCGATTGCCACAGTAGCGGTGTCGCTCACCCATTGAATCGTTACAACCTGCGAATCTCCAGTTCTTTTAGCAATATACATACACCACCAAAACACCGCCGACTCAAGCATTCTCCACCCCATCCTCAACCAATAGCCAGCTCCCACACTTAATTCTAAATATTTCACCATCTTATATTAAATATTATGTTGTTAATCATAAAAAGATGTCTTAAATTCCAATTCATTAAAAGGAATATGATGTTTGGATCCATTCAATCTAAAAAGCTTTTTATCTATAACTATTAATTTGACAAATCATTGTTTGAATTGTTTCCATTTATTAAGCAAAAATTTTAATTAAAAATGAGAAAAATCACAATTCATTATTCCTCACTTTGTCCACGTTTTTAATTTTGAAAATCATTAATATTTTTACTCCTCATTTTGTCCTCGTTTTTAATTTTGAAAGTCTTTAATATTTTTACTCCTCATTTTGTCCTCGTTTTTAACTTTGAAAGTCATTAATATTTTTACTACTCATTTTGTCCTCGTTTTTAATTTTGAAAATCATTGATATTTTTACTCCTCATTTTGTCCTCGTTTTTAATTTTGAAAATCATTGATATTTTTACTCCTCATTTTGTCCTCGTTTTTAACTTTGAAAGTCATTAATATTTTTACTCCTCATCTTGTCCTCGTTTTTAATTTTGAAAATCATTGATATTTTTACTTCTCATTTTGTCCTCTTTCTTAATTTTGAAAATCATTGCTATTTTACTCCTCATTTTGACCTCTTTCTTAATTTTGAAAATCATTGATATTTTTACTCCTCATTTCGTCATCGTTTTCAATTTTGAAAATCATTTACATTTTTATTCCTCATTTTGTCCTCGTTTTTAATTTCCAAATCATTAACATCTTTACTCCTCGTTTTTAATTTCCAAATCATTAACATCTTTACTCCTCGTTTTTTAATTTCCAAATGATTAATATTTTTACTCTTCGTTTTAAGTGTGAAAAAAGCAGAAAAATATTGATTTCTGTCAATCTTTTTGGAAAATATTTTGATTGAGAAAATATTCTTAATTTTTCTTTGAATATTTATTCAACGATGTCTAATTCATAATGACCATCTTCATCTTTTCCATGATTTATCATCTTGAATCCTTCTAAATCTTTTAAATCGACATTATTCAATGTATTCCATTTATCGGGTAAAAATACTTTAAATTCACGTGTTGTACTCACGCTGCAATAACTTAAATTCGCTGTTATTTTTTCACCATATTTAGTTTTCATTTTTTATAATATTATTATTTTATGCTAAATTTCTTGTAAAACATCAACTAATTTTTTATTTCATATTATCTTTTGATGGTTTTATTCTGTTATTTATCGATGCCAAGAATGTCTTTCTGTGTCCCATTTATATAGAAAAAATTACGTGTGGTGGTGAGTGATTGCGAGTCGTACTCTCGTACTCTGGCCTGAAAACGTCATTTTGCAAATTTTTAGACATTTTATCAGCACACTTTCAAAAACTGATCGTCATCACTTCACATGTGTTCTGTACTTCACCTAAGATATTTTTAATTGAAAATGAACTACAAACACCAGACATAAGACATTTTATCAGCACACTTTCAAAAACTGATCGTCCACATTTCAGATGTGTTCAGTGCTTCACCCGAGACATTTCTTAATGAAAATGAACTACAAACATCAAACATATCAGCACACTTTTAAAAACTGATCGCCAAATCTCCATACTACAATGATAGACATTCAAAGGCGGTAGAAGACAGTAGAATGATAATTGAATATCCATGATGAGGATTGAAATTCGAATCCTTTCTCGATGGGAAAACTTACAAGAAGATGATGTATCAGCTTGGCAAGAACTTCCTCAACTTGGTGAATTTTGGTGACGCTAAGCATTATACAAGTAATAACAAGCCCGTACCCAGCCATGTATTTCGATTATCTGGAATGCGGAAGTTTTACAGGTAAACACACTAAAGGCGCGTATGGTTTTAGTCGGTGGTTGCCGAGCAGAAAATTTTGAAAATAATCAGCGAAGAAGAAAAATTTCGCAACATGTGAGATAGGGGTGAGAATGGCAGAAAAGTTGCTTCATTCCCGCGATTTGGTCTCGAATCCAGTAATTTTCGCCAGAAAGGTTCGCCTACGAGTGAATCATTTAAAATCGGTCCAAAAATTTTTTTCAATGCCGGCATCAGGATAGACCTTCATCGATGTACTAGAACCCCCTAACTACAGGCCTGACTAGGCACTCAGAATGAGTCGATTTTATTTCGGTCTTAGCGTGATCGAACCAGGCCGGGCCTGATGGTATAAAATCGACTGTGTTCGGATTCGGTTTTGCAAACTTTCAATTCAGAGCTTACTGTAAACATAAAGCGAATCGAAAGTGAAATGTTTTAGGTGCGAATTCGTTTACGATACCGCAGAATATTTCGAATTAAAATGGAAAATGTGACCACAGCACCACAAAGTTTTAAACTGAAATCAACTGAACGCTTTGTATGCTTCGATGCTGCGACGCGTCGCAATGTGACCATTACGCCAGAAAGTGTTAACTTTAATAAATTGGACGCATTTCGCATTTTTTGAAGTAAAGATAGTGAAAACGTTATCGGATATTATCAGAAACTGAACGCTGTTCGGGAGCGGCAGTAGATATATTTTTAGCGAAATAATTGCACACGATTTTAAACACGATATGTTGAACACGTCTAAATTTAGAAACCGCGGTAATTACAGCGAAACCGAGAACAGATGAAAGTTTCACAAAAACGACTCTGGCGCGAGGTTGATGGGCGGATTTTTCTTAACAAAATAATTAGATTCTAATCCATTCGTCAACTTTTCCGAATTCGTCATTACTTTGCAGCCACTCTTTTGAGAAATATCGCGCAAACTTGGAGATAGGAAGGAATGTGTTTGTTTTTTGGAGCGTGAATTATCAATATGCAGCGAATGAAAGCGTTGTTCGTAGTTTTACTGATCGCTTGCGGAGACTGTATATTAACGCGGGCTGATCGCGCAAACTCTGTCGAGGAAGCCGCGTCTGTTAAAGTCAGTTCATCTTGTAACAACACTCAATACTCCGTCGATTCTACGTCTGGTTACATCGTTTCACCGAACTATCCGTCGTTAGTGCGCGGTGTTGAATGTCGTTGGTTCGTCAACAGCTCTTCATCGGGAAATTTTCTCGTTCAAGTTTACTACGACATCGAGCCGTCGATATTCTGTAACGAAAACTATCTTCTCGTCGGTGAGTCTGACAACAAACTCTGCGCTACCGGAAGAAAGCAATTAGATATCCGCAGTAACGATTTGATTTCGTTGTTGTTTAGGAGTAACGTCGATGGACCGCGAGGTAGTCGGGTTTATATCATATATCGTTTTGAAGAACAGAGTCGCTTGAAAATCGTACGTAAATGTTTCAAACTTGCAGTAAAAGAATTACCAACTCAAACAGGTTATGAATTCATGATTTCTACCCGGCGATGTAAATTGTTGTTAGAATGGATCGGGATGCCAGACGGGTTTGCAATGAATTTAACGTTTATACAGATAGATTTCAGATTAAGACCAGGTGAGGATCCGATGAAAACTCGTCCTCAAATTTACGACGGATGGAACAGCACCAGTGAACCTATAGCTCTTATACGAGAACAAACCGGACATCCACCTTCATCGTTTTATACTAAAACTAATAAAGCACGTATTGTTATCAGAAATAGATATCCGTTCAGGTCGCAGTTACTCGTGCAAGTTTACAAAATATCAGATTGGATCATCTCTAACCCGTTAATTCAAGTCTATGGTAAATCAGGACTGCTCACTACAATTGATGGAATACCACATATAGTAACTCAGTCTAAACACTTATACTGCTGGTCTATCACAGTCGATGTTCTGCAGTACGTCGTCTTCAACTGGTCACGTGATCTCGTCACGTCACCAGGTGTCGCTGGTGTATATAAACAGGAAGGGTTACGTATTGTGAGAACTGATATTTTACTCAGTTTTAACCAACTTAAATCCCTGAGTGTAAAATCAGACGGATTTCTCGTGATTCTGTGCGTTTTAACGACATGGGATTTTTTAAGATCGCATTTAAAAATAGAATTTGAAGTGAAATCAATGACAATATCAGACGTCTACGTCAACAAAATCAGTATGTTGGTAAGTTCATTACAATGATTTGTATATTCGTGTAAAAGAATCATTGTAATAATCTATATTTTCTATGGCGATTTTGACCAGTGATACTTTACTAAGAAACTTGGAATAATAACGTAATGTGACCCAAAGCACATGTTGTTTACACGGACTAATTATGATGGGTGTTTAGAATTTGAATTACGTAAGTTTGGATTGCAACATCTCGAACTAATATCGGATAATATCGATAATATCGAGTATCTTTTTCTATTTTAGGTTGTAAGGAGTTTGAATTTGTCGTATTGTAAAACTTGCTGTAATCAATTCTCTTATATTTCAGGATGGCCTGGACGTGACGTCAATATCAGCCAATCTATTGTTCCCGAGATCGAATACATTGTATCGTGTAGGTACAGTACGAATAAACTGGAAAGTGAACATCTATGAATCAGAACATTTGGAACTAACAGTGCTATCAGAAAACTGTGATCGAGCTGGTTTTTATATATTTGATGGTAGTAATTTCAGAGCTAGACGCTATGGTCCGTATTGTCCTGCTGGTGGTTTGGGATACTATAACGGTCGATCTGTCGTCAGTCTGATTACATCAGGTGGACCGGTTACTGTAGTAGCATACGCTTATTACTATAACAATCAGTTAACAGTTGGTCGTCCTGACTTGCCATACCTCATATTTACTACTACTGATTGTGATGGTTATGTTCTACAAGAAGAAGAACGTCAGATCAATATGACGTCACACTGTCTCGTGATTACACCTGAAAATCGACGCCTTCGCTTGAAAAATATTCACATATTATCAGAACACGAATATCATATTGACCGATGTTTTCTCAAGATGTCATGGTCATGTGATGAGTTTCTGAGTTTGAGTAATCAGTTTCTTAATAACAGTCTCGTATTAAGCACTGTAGATTTCACAGATGAGTTTGAATTCTGGTGGGAACCACTAATAGTTAAACTACGTCGTAAATGTCTAGGAGTGAAAGAAACTGACACAAAAGATTCAGAAAACTTTAAGGATGTAAGCAGCACCTTTCGATCAATTACAACCGAAGATAGATGTGGACTCGTGCAGTCACCGAACTACCCAAGTCGGGCAGGTATTGCATCTAAACCTATTCTCTACACATTTTTCAACCCGATACCAGAGAAATTTCAATATTACAGATTTATTGTGAAATCTATTGGATCAGTTTCATGCCAAACAGGAAATATAAATGTGGATGATGCAATAATTTTTATCCAAAGGATATCAGAATATACAAAAACCCCACATGAAACAAAAATATGTGATAATAACGCGGTTCGTGGACTTATATTATATAGCTTGATAAATAGCCATCTTTATTTTGAAGTAAACAATAAAGTCCCCACCTTTCAAATACAATACACTTTACACGAGTCGTTACCGATTAAAGATTTCGGTGATTTCTACTGTGAACAAGGATTTCTGAATTCCGGAATTTCCTGCATCAAATTCATCAGAGATGAACGTCTGAATTGGGAGAACGCTGAAATATACTGTAGACAGAAGTACGCGGGACATCTACTCAGTATCAACTCAGAACAGGAAATGATTTCCATCAAAAGATTATTCGCTACAGAACTTCTCCAAATGGCGTACTCATTAAAAGCGCTCATAATGATGATTGGATTGAAATGGCAGGTAAGACTAATGTCTACAAATATGAAATAGAAAGGCTTTTAAAGAAATGATATATTTCATTTTTTCACGAAACAGAATGATGGTTATTACACGTGGACTGACGGTAAACCAATGAGCTACACAGAGTGGTATAAACCTGTTATTAATGAAACGATACCAGAAGTTATTCGAGGATTGATATCTCCGCTAGGAAAACAGCCAAAAAATGACGTCAATATGCCGTGTACGGCGATGATACTGAATAATCCACGAGGATCAGCGAACTGGGTTCGATTCCCGTGTCAAATCGACGAGACGCATGCGACATTCATTTGTGAATCTGAGAGAATCGACATCAAAATCAAACATGATTCAACGATAAACGATGCGAACAATTCAACAAATACAGACTTAAAAAAAACCATAGATCAAATGATTCCCGATGTTACTTTAATTAATTCAACCTGTCCAAGAGGTTGGGTAACTATTTTTGGACAATGTTATCAAATACTAACCGACTGGAAAAACAATCGAGGTTTGAATATTCGGAGTGCTAGACAAATGTGTCACAGCATTCGCGCCGACATAGTAAGTATCTCCTTAAATACAAAAAACGATATGAACAGGGTTATCAGCGTATTTCAATATCGACATCAATATGGCGCTATACTGACCATGGACCGCGACGGATCTAAAATTATCAAACCACTAGTGACCAGAAATGAAATTACTTATACTCAAAAGTTAAATGGTTATTGAAACCTTTCGATGATACAAAAGATAAAGTGCATTCCGTGTTGTGTACCTATAATGTAACTGGTGAAGAGTTAGCTTCTGGAAGCGGTTGTAAATCGTGGCAGTTTGAATGTAACGATCAAAGATGTATCAGCGACCATCGCGTATGTGATACCAGACACGACTGTCAACACGGTGAAGATGAACTTAATTGTACGGATATCAATTTACACAGTCAGTTCCGCTGTAACGATGGACAGGTTATATCGATTAGCGGTTTCTGTGACTTTATGAGAGATTGCATCGATGGCTCGGATGAGAACTCGTGCTATCATCCACCGTGTTTATCCACGCAATATCGCTGTTCCAATCACCAATGTATCGATAGTTATGAACGATGTGACGGACTAGCCAACTGTAAAGACGGTTCCGATGAGATTGGATGCACTGCCGAACTTTGCCAGGGGTTCTCGTGCGCGGACGGTGAATGTATTAGTTCTCAGTTGTATCGGGATGGTGTCGTGGATTGTAGCGGAAGTCTCGAAGAAGATGAATTGGTCACTAATATGACAGTGAATCCCGAGGTTTACTGTAATAATGACAATCACTGTACGACTCGTTTCACAGATCTGTGTAAGGAATCGGATGAACAAAGATGTTCGTTCAATTCTCCTCGCTGTTATTCCCGACACGAAAGGTGTATTTTAGAAAGGATGCCGATTGGTTTCCCGGTATGTAGAAATCTTGAACATATACTCGCGTGTAATGACTTCGAATGCGCGGCTGGTACTGTAAAATGTCCGGGATCTTACTGTATACCGATCAGACACGTTTGTGACGGTCGATCCGATTGTCCTAATTCAGAAGATGAACGAAACTGCGAGACTTGGTCGTGTCCGGGAATGTTTAAATGTGGCCAGGAAAATCGATGTATTCCGCAATCTGAAGTTTGCGACGGTTTCGTAAATTGTAAACATAACTCGGATGACGAGTCATTCTGTAAGGTCACGTGTCCTGAACGTTGCAATTGCAGGGGTCATTTCATCGATTGTGAAAATGCTCTTTTATCAGATATTACTGGTCATTTTATAGAATCAACTCGGGTTTTGATTTTGTCGAATAACCGAGTCGTATTTAACGAGTTGACGTTCAACTCTTTCATTTATCTTCGTTTTCTCGATATTTCGGGCAATTATTTGTCTAACATCGTTCAAAACGCGTTTTCTAATCTAAACAATCTTTACATATTAGACCTGACTCACAACCGCATAACATCATTATCTGCTAATTCATTCGCAGGTTTGATCAATTTAAAAGAACTATTTCTTATCGGAAATCCGCTGCAACATTTAGAAGACGGTAGTTTTCGAGGTCTGACGTCACTCACTGCTCTCGATCTTCACGGACTTTCTATATCGGTTCTCGGTGGAAATGTATTTAAAGGTTTATCCGCATTACAGTCGTTAAATATCAGCAGTAACATGATCTATTATATTTCCAGCTATGCTTTTTCTGGATTGGTTGGACTTGAAATTCTAGACCTCGTCAACAATTCCGAAGTAATATCCGTACAAAGAAATGTTCTTGACGATCTAACATCATTGAAATACCTCGCTTCGGATGCTTACAAATTTTGCTGCATGGCACCGAATGTTGACCGATGTCTTCCCGAAGCTGATCAATTTTCGACCTGCTCTGACCTGATGGGTAACACTGTACTGAGGGCCATCATCTGGGTGATTGCGACTTTCAGTTTTCTCGCTAACAGTATCGTTTTGTCACTTCGCATTCAAGCGTTGCGGGTGGAATCCTCTAGAAGACGGAACACTCCCTCCATAATTCTCATCATAAATATTGCCGGTTGTGATTTTCTGATGTCGGTCTATTTGTTTATGATCGCAGGAGCTGACCACGCGTTCAAAGGCGTTTATTTTCTGTATTCTGAAATCTGGACGGATAGCTCATTATGTCGTCTCGCCGGGGTTATTGTTACTGTTTCGTGCGAAGGTTCTTTAACTTTTCTCTTAATTCTAACGCGTCAGAGATATTCAAATATCGCCAACCCGTTTTCTAGAAGTCCGATTATAACTGTTAAATACGTCATCGCTATTTGCTGCACGTGTTGGCTCGTTATAATCACAGTTTCTATTCTACCGCTGCCATCGTCGTCTTACTTCGGAGACAATTTTTACGGTACAACCGGAGTTTGTTTGCCTATGAATTTACTGACGATCGACGTTAATGGCTGGCACTATTCATTCACTATTTTTGCCTTGTCTAATGCGGCCATTTTGGCTTCGATAATGATGACGTACGCTCGGATATATAGACTCGTATCTGGAAGTAGGTCGGGCTCGGGTAGAGCCGATCCTACCGAACTGGTTTTAGCTCGAAGGAGTTTAGTAATCAATCTTTGTAATCTATTTTGCTGGCTACCGATAATAATCGTTCAGTTTTGCGCCGTATTTTCGGTCGAGATACCGAACCAGGTGGCCGCTTGGCTGGCCGTTCTATTTTTACCGATCAACTCGTCTCTGAATCCGCTTCTTTATACAATACTAACTATCGATATGAAATCTATTCGTGAACGCAATAAACGACTACTAGGATTGACGACATCCAGTAAATAAACAATAGTTTGACACGAGTCCCGGTAAAATGTTTGCTTATCCCTAAATCTGGTTTGCAGTTACATGACCGGATTAGATGAACTTATACAATGACATACAATGCAATAGAGCAAAATTACCACAATATAATAAGCAACATTATTTTAGCTTTTAGTTAAATCTAACTCACAACTCTCTGGTAATGGTAGCGTGTTTACTGAATTACTTATTCGTAAAAACCTGCAATGAGAAGCTACCATCCATTTGAAACTAGGATTTAGAGTTTTAGGGATACAAAACTTGTCCAATTTGTAACTGGCGTAATGTTCATGTAGTAATTCATCATTTAATCGTTCAACATTAAAAAAGTTTATGAACAATAATATTTTGATCAAAAAGGAATATATCAATGATTTTGTCGCTCGAGGGCGCTGTTCGTAGTCTATCAATGCAACAGTTTCTACGTTCAGAGACGATGCACCTCGCACCGGGTTTTATTCTAAAAAAAACGAACATCACTTCTAAGTATCCTCACCTCAGCCAAATAGAGAATTCATCTTTTCGGCTAAAGACTGTTCATCAGGCGTTCTGCGCACATAATGGAATTACCAGGATATTTATACAAGAAATCAAACGAAGGAACTGAGTGGCTGATTAGAAAGTTGAAAGGAGAATACAGATTCATAGCATACCATAGCATAGCACAGCACAGCACAGCACAGCACAGCATAGCACAGCATAGCATAGCACGGCACAGCACAGTACAGCACAGCACAGCACAGCTCAGCATAGCACAGCATAGCATAGCATAGAATAGTAGATTATTTGTCACCATCAATATGTACAACACAAATAATGACAAAATATAATATAAAATAAAATGGGGTGACTGGAGTTTGAGCAGAGCCATAAAGTCTGTCTACCCAAAAGGATGTTATTTCGCTCTGAAGCTAAGTAAAGAGAGTCAACCGCTCGTTCGTACTTTTATTTTTACGCTTATAAAAAGTGTAAATGAAAATATCATGTACGTTTGCTTCTTTCAACTATGACGTCACCTACAACACTTCCTATTTTCGGTTACATTTGACGTCTTCGCAAGAACTCAGTCTTGGGTCGAACGCGTCGACCGCTCCTTTCATTCAAAGTATGAAATATTTGGCCTGGGGGATCCGGCGGTCTTCATAGATGAGGTTGAGTAATTTGAACCAGTAATCTAGCGAAGAAACGGACGGTCGAAAATATCATCGACAAGAAATATTGTACAGCAACGAAAACAATGTTTATTATTTCAACAAGAAATCTGTAAATACACATTATTATTTGGGGTCATTCAAGACGTGCCCACAAACGGCGGAAAGTGTACAGATCTGTAATCGTTAAGGGGACACAGTATTCTCCATATAAACCGTTAATATATTGGCATTGTAATAATTAAAAATACGACCAATACCATCATAATAATAAACATACGCATGTGTGTAGGGTAAAGTTTCATCTTATTCTGTGATATGTTTACTGAGAGATATGTGATGTATTACACAGTTCACCCTGTAAAGAAAGCAGAGCTTCAGAAAAATGACCGAGCCACTGTTCAAATTCCCTGATTGATAAGAAATATGATTTTTTAAGATGAGTCAGCATTTCCCCGCAGAGAAAGATGAATTTGTATATGTCCCTGGTCTAGTAGCTGCTTATTTAGAAGTTGATTCTAGATTCGTCCTTGAAGACGAGTTCGTCTGTTGCCGGCTGCCATTTTGTATCCGGTACCATGATGCTGTTGTACAGACGGCAGTTCCCCTTCGATGATGATATCAGTTTGAAGACGATCAGATCGCATCTCTGATTGGCCAGACACGCCAACGCGCATTCTAATTCACTACCTGACGTCATAGGCCCGACTGCAGCGACATCTGGTGACGGAATTTGCCGACCTTGAACCCCCTGGAAATCTATAGAAAACGAAAGAAAGAATTTCGATAATTTCGAAGCTGTTTAAGGCCCAGGGGCCAGTCTTAAACCAGGGGCAAGTTGCACAGTCGTGACTTAAGTTCAAAAGTGGTATTAAATCTTAAGATTGGTCTTCAGTTGTTAGATTGGCTATAGAACTAAGTTGGTCTTAGACTGGTCTTAAGTCTAAGCCATGACTATGCAACCGGCCCCATGCTGGAGCCAGTCTTACACAGGGGGGCCAGTAGCACATGGCTTGGAACTAAGACCGGTCTAAGACCTATGTTCCAGAGTCAATATGGACCAGTCTTAAGATTTAAGACCACTTTTGGATTCAGGTCACTACTGTGCAATTCAGCGGTGGGGTGCACCTAGAGGCCAATATTTAAGTCTTATTAACTTGTCACATCCAAAAAGACACTTCCAAAAACTTATTGACAAATTGAAAATGGGCACTCAAAAATATTTCATGGTGTTTTAAACGTCTCACAAATCCTCCTGGATCCGCCTCCTGTCGACCATTTTAGTTCTATAGCCAATCTAAGTCTCAATGGAGTATCTCAGAAAATACAACCAAACCCCGATATACCGCCATCCACCCGGCCCTAGTTAACAACAGGGGCCAGTTTTATAGACTGGTATTACCTTTAAACCTGGGGGCTAACTTAATTCATTTTCAATTTAGTTAGCCCCCGGGTTAAAGGTAATACCGGTCGATAAAACCGGGGCCAGGGTTTTTCTGAAAACTGATCATTTTTATTTTGCCTTTGAACTGGTGACAATAGCCCCCGATAAACCGATATAATCGCGAAATCCTGTGAAATATCTTGGTATAGAAAAAGCCACATTTGCTATGCTTCAACGACCGCGAGTGCGTGTATTTCTGTCGCGCTAAGTGGTTGTACCTACTGATCGGATTAGCCTTTTATTTTTTCTGAATAATTAAGTGTAGAGTTCTTTATGTAATAAAACGTGAAAAATTCCATTAAACGACGTGAGATAGTTATGCATAAATGGCAAGCTGTTTAACCACTGGCCAAGCAGCGGACTAGATAGATGAAGTGGTCTTTTCTGCGTGTACGAGACCCGGGTTCGATCCCCGGGGAGTGCGCGTAATTAGACACCTCACGGTCAGAATCGTAACAAGATTTTTAAACCGGACAAAAGAATTTCATATCTCTATAATACTACGGCGTGTGTGGCTTAATCAAAGATGACGTATAGAGAGTCTACTGGATATATTACGAGTCATAGAAGCATTGAATCTAACAATTCCCTGTTATGCCACTCAGAAATTCTGTTTTTTTTTGGGTCGGGTTTTTCCATTTATAGTTATTCCCTAAGATTGACCTTAGCGAATATACAACGAGCAATCTGATAGGCGCCGCGAGTTTTCTCGCGGCAAACCTGCGCATGTACCTGCGCACCCGTTCAAGCATGGCAGGGTTTGTGTCGTGGCTGAGTCATATCGATGTCATCAGGTTCGAATCCCACACTTAACTTACACAATGAGTTGATCGTTTTGCACTGCCAGTCAATCATAGTAAGTCCGTTGAATTTCCGGTATTTCTCAGGGAAGGTAAACCGACTTTCTGGTTGGATCCAACATTCTCGATGCCGCGTGTCGTAGTCGGCAGAACGACACAGGAATTTAGCGAAATTAGCGCACGATTTCAGACATTCGAGTTCACTCATTCGGCCGATATAGTTATCATTGAAGCCTGCAAGAGCAAAACCAGGGATGATGTTCCAATTCAGCCGGCCTCCTGATGCGCATGCCGTATCTGTGAATGAGAAGTGATCTATTAAACAACGAGCTTCATCAGTAAGCCGCCTCTTGCACAGTCATGGCTTCGATTTAAAACCAGCCCAGTCTAAGCTCATTTTGGTTGTATAGCCAATTCAAAATATCAAGACCAGTCTAAGCTTATATAACAAATCAAACAACTTAATTAAGACCAGTCTTGACTTTTTCCGTGCTGACTAGTTAATACCCTAAGTGCTGGAGAAAATGTGAAAATTTGGGAAAATTCCACCCTAGTGTGTTGAATAACGGGAATACCACTATAGTGCGTCTACACCGTGGTGCGGTGTATCGTTAGGTACTAATATTTCACTATGTTTGACGGGTGCTGTCATCTTTGTATAGAGATAAAAACTAAAAACTAAATCGGCAATACACCGCAGTGCGGTGTACTAGCAAAATCAATTACCGATTCATACACTGCACCGCGGTGTAGTTGCACTGAAAAAGTTAATCTAATTTCGCTGCTGTAACACAAATACTGACTACTATAACAGTAGGGTTCGAGTAGTCAATATGGTAGCACTTTTAATTAACGTTATAATAATACATAAGAACATTTAAGCCTACTTGATGGGCTTGACTCAAAACTGCGCAACCGCGGGCTCTGATAGAGATCAGAATAAAATCCCTACGTTATAACCGCGATAGTTCTATGAACAGCGGAACCTGTAGGAGACCTGGGAATCTCTGGTCGTTCAAATATTTCAACTATTAGAAATTAAGTTAAGCCCTCGATATTTGTAGGGGGAACACGTCAACAAGTGTATTTTCTAGGAGTTCGATTACAATAATAGCGGAGTTGAATAATATATGATAATAATGATATCGAATTAAAAGTTTCCCCAATAAACGGGTCCGAGAAACGTATTGTACGTTTTGTAAGAAAAAAATTTACAATATTTTCCATCGGAAAAAGAAAGATTTTGAAAAAAAGAAATCTTACCTATTGGCAGAGAATGTCCCACCCAAACGAAGGCAAACGCCAGAACGATGCTTAGACCGAACATCTTAGTTTCCGGACGTCTTCTCCGGAGGTGAACGCGTCTTATGCAGCTCTATGACGCGGCGCAAGCTTTTTACTGCGATGCGTTTTTAGCGATGCGTTTTTTTCGTGATTTCAAATTTCACAATGAATTCTCGAGTGACGCGATTGAATTTTGATAATCGAACGCATGAATTTGAATAAATGGTAAATTTTTCGATTGATGTTGTTGCCCGGTACCTTTTATGAGAGAATATATCTTAAAGTAACCTTCAACTAACAATGTTAAATGATCTGAAACGTCGATTGTAGTGAAAATTAGTTGTCACTATAAAAGTGTCCGTGGGCTACATTGAGTTAGAAATAGGAAGCCTGCATGATGCACACTAGCGACGCCTGGTGAATCCACTATTGCAACAGTAGTTCATGTCCTACTGCACACTAGCGACGCCTGGTGAATCCTCTATTGCAACAGTAGTGCATGTCCTACTGCACACTAGCGACGCCTGGTGAATCCTCTATTGAAACAGTAGTTCATGTCCTACTGCACACTAGCGACGCCTTGTGAATCCTCTATTGCCACAGTAGTTCGTGTCCTACTGCACACTAGCGACGCCTGGTGAATCTTCTATAACCACAGGTGGAATCCTCCATTGCGACAGCTATTGTTGTGTGGGTTTAACTTGACTCTAGACCAAGTTCCACACATGTCTGGGTTTAATCTAACTCTAGATTCAGTTCCATAGTTGTGTGGGTTCTCCATCAGGGCCGTAATAAGCAATAGGTGTTCGAATTGATTTCGCTTCAAAAGCTCCCATTGTATACAATTCTAAACAATAGCGCGTGGCCCTACCTGGTAAATATTGCGGTAAATAGTAAGGCCAGAAACGAATGACGGAGGATAATGCGTGAGAATATGGGGTTTTTTGTCCTAGAATCGTCTGAAATACAGCGGACTCGCGACAACCAGGAGTCCCTTTAAAAGTTCATCATAACTACGGACCAATTCTTTGACATTTGAAACGTATGAAAAAGCGGTTGAACCCAAATTATAATTTCGTGTCCAAAAACCAGTCGTCCCAACGTCCGTTAAATTAGTTCATTTTTTATGATCTTTGAACTGGACTTTTAGGCTCCCAAATCGAAATAGTATCATATCAAGTCATCGAATAGATATAAGATTGACGTTCAATGAGCGTGACGTATGGTATAGTTTTATAAGTAATGATTTATTAACGAGAAAAGTTGATTCGAATTTAACTGAAATATAGAGGAATTGGAGCGCGGTAAACCGAGTTCTAATAGCGAACCTGGCGGATCCTCGCCTGCCAAACGTAGAATCCTCGATTGCCACAGTAGCATATAACAGTTTTTCATATACATTCAGCATAACAGTACACAATTGCACGTACACCTCCCCTCCCCTCATGGATCCCGGTACTTGAGATCAAGGGCTGGCTACCTTCAAAAAAAAATTCACGAATATGTCTTACCACTCAAGCGAAAAGTCAATTTTTGTGACCCATGGGCCAGTTTATAATGCAAACGTAATAAATGAATGATCCCTTATTGAATCTCGTACAGAAGCCGGTAAATAGAATGCGCGAACTCACTCGTTACTCGACGTCATATCCACAGTGTGCGGATATTGAGCAAATGAAAGTTCTTTCGGAGTAATGCATACCTATCATTGCATCCATGCATTTCTTCCAACAATCGTAAATAAATGACACGACTTCGATAAGGTTCCCAAATTTCTATCTTTTCATACCCCGACAACCGAATATCACACCTTATTCAAACCATCGACTTCTCGGATGGTCACGTGGTTCATAGAAATTACCGGTACACAACCGCCATCCATCGATCTATAAGTAAACTACATTGAGTGTACGCAACATCGGTCCTAAAAGGTTGCATTAATTGTCGTTGACAACGAAACAAATCTAAACTAAGATCATTTTCAACAAAAAATAACGTGTCATATTTTCTTGTACATTGTACTGTATATCGTGACACGAATTGACAAAAAACAAAGTCATTGAAAATAAAATTAGAATTCATGAAAGGCAATATGATAAAAGAAATGAATTGACAAAGCCGAGTAAACACCTGGTGGATCATCGCTTGTAACAAGCGGAATCCTCTATTCCCAAGTAACGGTTAATGACACCAAAACTAGCCGATATGTTGAAGCAATGAGGACTCTACGTTCGACCGTGGCAAGCGAGGATTCACCAGGTTCGCTAGTGTGCACTCAGACAACAACTGCCGGATTTTCTCTCATATTCGATTAAAGTCTGTCCATAATTTCTCAAATTCTTTGAATGGTGATCAGTAAAAACTACCTTAAATATGAACCTTAAGATCATCTGAGTTTATCAAGAGGAGTGATTTGCCTAATTGCTGATGAGGGAGGCTAAAAATCTAGATGAAAGCTGATTGAAAATGAACTCAATTTTGACGGGGTTGTCGCACTGTTTCGCACGCCATCTAGCGGGAAAGCTGGTGGCACGCCGGTAACTAAGTAACTACTGGCGACACCTGGTAGACCACCACGGAATTATCTGTCAGTTGGCGGCAAAGGTAAGCGTATTGTATTCTTCGGGATAATCACAAATATCACATCTCATAGATAAGCTTCAGCGTCGCGGGCCGCCGCCCAGTCCGGTATTTGCAGAAGATACAACTTCAAACGATCGGGTATCGGTAAAAATTTCACTTGATCGTAATACGTGCTCGCCAGGATCACCTTACGACACATATTTTGCAAATTCAAATCCGCGTCCAACTGCCAAACGCGTATGAACCCGTCCGTCGACGAAACCGCCAGGTACTCGTCGAATTGGCTGAACGAAAATTCTCGAGTAATCGGGTAAAGCTCTGACATCTGCTGTCGAACGTAGCCGCCGTTATCCTGCGCGATACCGTCCAGGATATAAATCACTCGCGTTTAAAATCTGAATTCGCAATCCGAGCGTGACGGCGATTACATATCCGCTGTGACTGTATCGTAATGAGATCGATAGTCCATATTTTGAAAGCTCGACCTCTTCTTCGTCGACGTATTCGTCTGCCGTCAATACCGTCGACCGAACGACCGCTTTCTCGTCGACATCGTAAACGTGGAGTTTACTGACGTCGCCGCGCGTCGCGAACGCCAAAACCGAATGCGCCGATTTCGGATCGAAGTCGAACGCTCGCGGGTTCGCAATTCGACCATCGAATTTTTCGAAATCATCGACGACGTTCAAATACAGCGCGGGGCGTTTTTTATCGCGACAATCGACGAGAGATATGTTATCGTCAATTGAGGTAAAGGCGATGAACTGACTATCCGGCGACCACTTACAATTGCAGCAGCCGCGATTGATTTCGTGCCTTCGCACGCGACCGACGACTCGGAACTTTCTCGAGGGTTTCTCGACGACCACGATCCAAAAATGAACGCCAGGATCACAGATCAACGCTAGGTACGCGCCGTTCGGCGACACGGCACAGAATGAACCGCGATAGCGGTCGAAATTCGTCGAGCGTTCTCGCTTATTGAGCGCGCCCGTCTCCAGATGTGAACGCAGATCTCATAATCGCGGATGTGGCAGACGAATTCGCCGTTCGGATGAAGTGGTAGTGACTGACGCCCATGGGTTACAGGTCCCGGACAGTGTATCGCACTATATTCTTTCAGTAAGATGCAGCGTGAAAAATAGAATGATAATAATAATAATAATAATATGCAGAATAACAAATAGGGTTTCAGCGAACGCAGCAGAAACCCTAAATATAGCTGCAAAGCAGCGATATTAATGATTAGCAGGAAGAGAAATAAATCGTAGTATTTGTTGCTACACGTATTGTGCTATTCTGCAAAACTAACAATTTCAAGATGGTCGAGGGTTCCTAGAGGGTTATGGTTCTTAGACGCCGAGGGTTTCGAGAGGGTTTGCTTTCAGAGGGGTTAGGTTTTCGAGAGATTGAGGTTTTCTACAAGGTTAGGGCTTCGAGAGGGTCGAGGTTCTAGGGAGGTAGGTTTTTCGGAGGGGGTAAGAGGTCTAGGGTTTCGAGGGGTTCAAGCTTTCTAGAGCTGGGGTTTTGAGAGGGTGAGGGTTTTGTTTTCAAAGGTGTTTTTCCAGAGGGTTATAGGGTTCGAGAGACTTTCCAAGGAGTACACGTCATAGATAACCACACTACCGGTATATGAAAAGGAGCACAAAAATATTACAATAGCAGAATAAAAGCATAGAATCACGAAAGAGTATAATACATGTAGTGCATATTTTCTAGGGTAATGTCAATAAAGGACCGATGGCCCAGAAGCTCACCGACATGATAATCTGAGAAGTAAAAGGAAGAAAGCGAAATATTATGCTTTCAAAGAAGTGGCTGCTGTGACCTGGTCCCAATAAGTAATTGGTCAGGAAGATCTCATCGAGAGATTAAGTCTGGCATTGTTAATCTTAACAGTCAATCCTGGGTAACATGACTTTATTGCAAGGGGTTCATGAGAGAAAAGAGACTCGATGATTTGAAAGTTTAACGATATGTCTCCATGTCTACCAACTGAAGTTTGGTGTGTAGGCATGGAAACATATTGTTAATCTTTCAAATCATGGAGTCACTTCTCTTCATTTAACCCCTTTCAGTGCAGTCTTTTTGGATATCCTTCAATACAGTTTCAAATGGATTAAAAAATGATGATTTAGGTCGACTGCCTGTCCTTTCTGGTCCTACAAACCCTTTATCAGGTATGTACTACCAAAAATGAGCGAGGCCACCCGGAACGCTCTCAGGTCAGGTTGAAATAGACATTAGAGTTTTGTACGCAGATCGTACGCTTTTGCCTACCTAGGGCTTGCGTGCTTACTTAACGAACGGTCCCATACGGGTAACTTTTTTCCGATCACGGTGCATCTGACAATCTCCACTGCCATATTACCTGTAGTCGATGCGAGAATCCATCTACAGGCGAACCCCGCACGGGTCATCGGCACCGCCCTCCTGGGATTCGTTCTAAACACTCCAGAACTTACGAGTTCGTCGTCCGAACCCGGAACGAACTAGCAAACAACGTCGCACATAAAATCTTCCGTCCGACCATTCGGCGAATCTGAAATCGATTCGTCGAATCGGGAATATCGCTATCAAAACGTTTGAACGTGATAAACGGTAGAAGCCAAGTTGTTACCTTTCTGCGGAGGCGTCGGTCTGAATTTGGTACAAATAGTTCGCCGTCGACTGCGCAGTTCGAACGGAAACGGCCGGTACTTTTTGTGCGGGATGAAAATATCCGTTTCGCATTTCTCGAACGTGAGAACCGGCTCCTTCGATGCCCCTACGCCCATTATCAACGATTTCGGGGGAAAAAGCGTCGAGGAAATTCGTAATCGTTCCTCCTTAGCGTTTTCGATGCTGAATTCGTTTTTGAAACCCGGAACAGCAAATCGACGTCGCTCTTCTCTCGGCGGTTTTCGCGCAGCATTTTTCCATTTCGCGAATAATCGCCGAGCATTTCTCTTCTTTATAACTGTGATCTAAAACCGCAAACGAGAACAATTTTTTTGTAAAGTAAAGTAAATCTTGGCATACTTCGAAAATTTTCTGCACGAATTTATTTTCCCCAGAAACCCAATATTAGCGTGGGTTACTTATAAAATGTTCCACTTCATAGAAAAATGTTCCCCCCTGAAGACAAGGCTGGCTACGGGCCTGATTAAGGCCCTTTTTTCTAATAACTTGTCTTACGGTATTAGTTTCTTAAAATTCGGTAGGAGGAAATAAAAAAATCTTTAAAAAACCTTTCCCCAGTCTTTGTCAAACATTTTCGAAGGAGAAGAAAAAAAAATCAAAATAAAACTATTTAATACCCTTTTATTTCCAAAGGAGAAGGAGGAAAAAATAAAATCTAAAAAAAATCGTACAATTATACTGCATGGGAAAGGGAAATGTGTCCGTTAATAACTAGTGGTTCGTTATAGGCCTATCCAGGGTATTGGAATCGGAACAACTGAATACACAATAAATACACGAGGAATTTTTACAGCAATACGTTTTTGTTCAACGGCGTTGGAAATAAATGTAAACTACTTCTAGCTATATAGTAGTCTTTGGTTTATTGGCGTTTTAGGCAAATTGCGACAGCGGAGCCCGTAAGACAAGTAATTAAAAAAAGGCCTGAGCGTACTCCCCCACTGTGAAATGTATACCAAATTATATCCGTTGACAAAAAAGGGCACTCCAAAAAATTTGATGGACGTGAATGAATGGAACACGACACATTGATCATGATCATCGTGGAAGTGTCCTTTCCAAAAACAGGACTGTTAAATGTTTGACTACAATTTAATTAGACTCACTTTGGAGACAATATTGTATTGCACAGGCTTGTTTCTGGCAAGGATCGACGCCTCTTTCCATCTTCGACGTCATCGTTCATTTTCACTAGGATCGATCTTGTATCGAAGATAAATTCGTAACAATAATGTTAGTTGATTTGTAATTTGACTTTTTTGATTGAAAATAGGCCTACGACTCGGTAAAATTGAATTTCTGACTAATTTCACAAATTGACAATGGAAAATACTTACGAATAATGACGGAAGAATATATATGGGATAAATATTTCGTGTTAAAAAGCGAAAAAAATCGGTGCTTAACGATAATCTAACCTTTTAATCGCCTTTTAATCGTGTAGTGGATGTAATAAAAAACCATTTCCTCGTTATGAGCACCGTCTTCCGGCAATTCAATGAACTAATATATCCGTGCGCGATCGGGTTTTCATTTTTTCTAGAAATTAATCTCATTTTACTAGTAATTATGATCAGATTTATTTGATGATTCTCGAATTGGGATATTTCGATGAATTTTGAGCGGTGAACTCGCTCGAAATCTGAAAGTCTGTTTCGAAATAGTTCTCCTTAGTGACGCGAGAAAGTAGCACCGGCGTCCTAGGCAACCGTGTAAAGATCAAGTCCTGTTTTGGTTGGAACAGCTTTAATCGTGACACACAAACACCGCCCGCCAGCCTTTTTCTCCGAGAATCGGGCTGCTTCAGAGATAGACAGTACAGTAGCTCGCTAGTTAAACAAACAGGTCATCATCATGGCGTTGCCACTTTTACCTGGAAATGTCTTCAATGGCAACGTAAGTAAAATTGTAATTCAATCCATTTCTTTCAATTTCATTCATTATTCACATCATCACACTGGATCGGATGAGGAAAAGTTGACCGAGTCGATTGTGGTCCCGTCCAAGTAGTACGATTGATAGACGTAGAAGGAATATGTGCAGTATCAGATCACGCGTATCTTCTTTATAGGGCCTATTCGAGATCAATGATTTCGGCCGTTCAGATCGAATTGAGGAGAAAGTTGCAGCAAATTGGGTCTGCAGTTTGGGTCACCTTACCTGTGTGGCGCTAGTGTTATTAAAGAATAGTGTTATGGTTAGATTAGGTACATAACCATTGGGGACACCTAAACTGGTCGCTCCACAAATTGAATTAGGCTAACGCAACGGCTCTAGACCTAATTTTTAGCCAGTTAAAGCAGTTCAATTTATCAGAACAATGAAAGCGACTGCTTTAACAACCGTCTGCTTACCAGACACTAACCCTGTGTATCGAATTGGGATTGTTCATCTCTAGGCCCTATACCTATTTCAGACCTATTTTACGTATTTTGTTACGCGCAATCTCACCATTTAATGTCTAAGTACGGATTTGATTGAATAATATAATAAATTCAAGAATTTATAAATAAATTCTTGTTTTTAAATTCTTTTAATCTGTAGATAGTGGGTTTTTATCTTATTAGATAGATATCTCTCGACCTCAATAGCTTCAAGACCCAGTCTCAAAACAACTTTGTTCCATGCAGCATACCATTAACCCTCGGAAAGCGCATTTGAACTGTCAAATGATACTTGCGCGTTATAAATGACAATTATTATTATTATTATTATTATTACACGGTTTTAAATCTTTTCCAGCTCGGAAAACAGAAATTCCACAAATCGCAACAATTCGACTACCGCAACGAGGTGCCGATGATGGTCGGCGCCGAGAAGCCGGGCATCGGCGGCGAGCCGTTACCCGGGCAGAAACTGAAACCGAAGAGCAGCGTGTTCCCGCGCGGCGAAGGCGCCGATCTGCCGGCGTGGGTCGCGTTC
The DNA here is from genome assembly GCF_964204645.1 of Tubulanus polymorphus. NCBI lineage: Eukaryota > Metazoa > Nemertea > Palaeonemertea > Tubulaniformes > Tubulanidae > Tubulanus > Tubulanus polymorphus. The sequence continues at coordinate 3,520,189 of NC_134033.1, read as the reverse complement.
GATCGACAGGTGTTGTGCTTCGACGCGTACTTCCAGGAGGGCGTCAACGAGAAACGCGAGGAACAGTACCGCGTACGCGGCTGTAAGATATACTTCTACCTCGAGGACGACTCGATTCAGGTGATCGAACCGCGCATCAAAAACAGCGGCGTACCGCAAGGTAGGGGTTCTACGAAAATAAAATTTCCCTTTCCAGCGGTGCTTCCAAGTCCTTCTTTTGGAAAAAGTTTGGACAAACCTTTCCATGCCTACATACCAAACTTCAGTTGCTGGCATGGAAACATATTGTTAAACTTTCAAATCATGGAGTCTTATTTCTCTCATGAACCCCTTTCAATGCAGACTTTTGTGATATCCTTCAATACAGAATAAAATGGATTAAAAAACAATGTTTTAGGTCCTCTGCCAGTCCTTTCTGGTCGTAGTGAGACCTTAATAAGGTATGTACTACCAAAACTGACTGAGCTAAGCCACCTGGAATGCTCTCAAGTCAGGTTGAAATAGACATTAGTATTCCGGCATAGGCATTGCGAAAATGCTTCGCTATAAGGACCACCATTTTACTGGGAAGTATTTCTTTCTGAGTCAAAAAGTCCCTCTTTTTGGGTCAAAAATTGTTGAAAAAGTCTTTCTTAGTACTCCTTTTTACCCTGGCCTGACTACTGGAAACCCCAAACCGTGATCTATCAGGCAGGATCCATAAGACTCCTTGATTCCTTTGAAAACTCCTTCTAAACAGGGAATGTTTTAAAAGGTCACTTGAAACAACTTTAATTCTAGCAAATCGTATGAAACTTCTTTACAACTTTCAATTTTAAGCATAGAGATGTTTGTAGTTGTAGGCCTACTGTAAACTACGGTATCGTCTCAATCAGTACAGTTTGAAACCAGGATTTGTTTTTACCCAATTAGCCACCGGTACCATATTCTAGAAGCAGAGTTCAGTAGTGCTAAGGATAAACAGTTTACCGAGATAAACAGTACCAATTTAAAAGGAGTCTACTGTAATTAGGATATGAAAGTGGTGCAGACGCTTCCTCGAAATTTAAAATTTCCTCCTTGAAAACTCCATCCAGGAATGACTAATCTGTAGTGAAATGAGTAGATAAATTTTTAAATTGAGTGACTTGATGATGTCATAGGGTGAATTACTTGATGGAGCTACTTTTTAAGAGAAAGCTTGTTGTCAATTCTAGAAAAAAATCTGATAAACGAATTTATAGATGAATTGAGTTTCTTTAAGAATTGGAATTTTGATGAAACTGGATTTTTACCCGAAGGTTCAAAATATTGATCTTTGAAAATGTTTGGTCCGATAGCAGGGTTGCAGATTTAGGGGTGGTCACCAGGTTTTTTTTTTTTTTTAAATTTCCGAAATATTCCGTGTTTCAGGAACTCTGATTCGTCGACACAAAATCATGCGACCACCACCGAACGACGACGAGTTCTACAACGTCGACGATTTCAACGTCGGTTCGGAATTAGCGATGTACGGACGAACGTTTAAACTCACCGGCTGCGACGAGTTCACATACAACTTCCTGAAGAAACTCGGAGTTCGCGTGAACGCGCCGAGCAGCACTCCCGGCGACCCCTATACGAGCTACAGGAAATGCGTAAGTACCGTCTGCGTAAGCCCCGAGTATCATATGATCTATCGAGGCCAATTGCACATTTACAGCTAAGTCCAAGCCTCTGAGACTGTTCTTGAATCATGAAAATGGTTTGTGTTGAACTTAAATGGAATGGTCTTAAATTCAAGGCTTGATTGTGCACAGTCAGACTGGTCTTCACTTTGTTAGATTGCTTAGATTGGTTTATAGAACCAAAATGAGCCAAGACTGGTCTAGAGTTGTTTGATTGACTACAGAACCAAAATGAGCTTAGACTGGTCTTAAGTTGTTTGATTGACTACAGAACCAAAATGAGCTTAGACTGGTCTTAAGTTGTTAGATTGGTTATAGAACCAAAATGAGCTTAGGCTGGTCTCAAATTGTTAGATTGGTTATAGAACCAAAATAAGCTTAAGACTGGTCTTAAGTTGTTAGATTAGCTATAGAACCAAAATGATCTTAGACTGGTCTTAAGTTGTTAGACTTGGTATAGAGCCAAAATGATCTTAGACTGGTCTACAATTTGGGAGATTGGTTATAGAACTAAAATGACTTAAGACTGGTCTTAAGTTGTTAGATTGATTATAGAACCAAAATGAGTTTAGACTGGTCTAAAGTTGTTAGATTGGTTATAGAACCAAAATGAGCTTAGACTGGTCTTAAGATGTTAGATTGGTTATGAAACTGAAATGAGCTCGGACTGATCTTAAGTAATAATTGTCATCTTCTCATTTCAGATGGATGAGAGTATGCAGCCGTTGCGTCCGTACGAGAAACACGACACGTTGAAACAGTTCCTCAATTATGATCGTCTCGTGTTGAGATTCTACTGTATTTGGGACGACACCGATTCCATGTTCGGCGACCTTCGCGAAATGGTCCTACATTATTTCCTGGCAGACGACACCATCGAAATCAGAGAGGTACGAGTCGCGCTCTAGGGTTTCTCATAACATAGCCTACGCTATGGGGATTTTGTGAAAAAAAGAAGCTTAAAATCAGGGAAATTTGTAGAGATTTCTAGATCGCGCGTAAAATCAAATAGTTTCAGTCTATGTTTTACATATTTGACTGCGTTAATTGATCGGATTCTTAGCAAATCAAGTCAGGGAAAACAACTTACAAGTCAGGGAAAACATCGTGCATATCAGGGAATAGTCAGGGAAAAAGCTGGTCAAATATATTTTATAAGAATTTTAATCATTTGTCGCTTTAAATTTCAGGTAATTTACCCGAATTCGGGGCGCGACGCGGCGCCGATGTTTGTCAGACGCGGCAAATTACCGAAACACGTGCTAAATCTGAAACAACCGGGCGTTCAGACTAATCGCACCGTCCTGAACGTGTTCGGTCCGATGGGACAAGGCGGACGGTACATCCTAGATAGTTTAAAGGTAGGCACGTTATTCGCTAAAGAAGGCACAGACTCCGGGGGTAGAGTTTCACAGTTGGGATTTAAAGATTCAACTTTTTAAGTTAACCCTTTCAGTGTGTCTACACCGCAGCGCGGTGTATGAATCAGTGATGGACTTTGCTAGTACATCGCACCACGGTGTATGGATGTTATTATTGATTCATAGTTTCTATCTCTATTGAAAGATGACAGCACCTAAACATAGTGAAATATTAGTTACTTACGATACACTGCGCCGCAGTGTAGACGCACTAAAGCGGTGTACCTTGATGTCCGGATTTTGATTAATAAAATTGTATCTATAATCCTGAATGTATCCTTCGTTTCTCAAATATTCTATTTTCACCTTGTAGACCGGAGCGGTTCACACTGATTTCTACACAGACAGTGATCTGATGATCGGAGTCGAATTGAACGTTTTGGGTCGGAAAATAAAAATCTGCGACTGCGACACCTTCACTCGGGAATACTTCAGAACTAAATACGGAATCGGTAAATATTCTACGACGCAAAAATCACCTACCTACACAAGGGACACCTGGTGGATGTTCACTTGCACAAATAGAATCATTTGGCCGCAGTAGATGATATCCCAATTCACACTAGCGACACCTAGTGGATCCTCACTTGTCCCAAATGGAAATCTCTATTGCTGCAGTAGTTGATATCCTACTGCACGTTAGCGACACCTGGCGGATATGTTCACTAATACTTTCACTAGCGAAATCCAGTGGGTCCTTGTTTGCCACATTAGGAGTGCCCTATTGAAACATTTTTCTTAATCAATATTTTCAATTTTTCCCTCAAGATGCGCAATTTTTTTTGTAGAAGAGTTCAAGCCGATCGAATACCGCCGCGGCGGCGGTACGAAGGTCACCAAGCAGACGCCACCGTACAACGGGTTCGGCTCCGAGGAGGACTCGCTCTGCTCGACGGAGGGCCTGATTCCGAAACCGCCGAAACGCGATTTCATCAAATTCATGCAGATGGACCGACACGGTTTGGACAGCAACGTCATGCGGTTCCTCGCGCGTATGGACACCGACAAGCCGATCGACGCCGATCGAAGATTTATCATTTCGTACTTCCTTTCCGACGATACGGTCCAAGTGTTCGAACCGCCCGTCAGGAATTCAGGTATATCATTTAACCTTTTTAGTCGTTTAACCCATCTACACTTGCTAATACATCGCACCAAGGTGAATTAATGTAGTGTTGTCAGTGGGTTGAGGTGAAAATAAACCTCGAATCTGCAGAAATGTCCTAAGATACGCTTAGTGAGTTTTGGGGGAAAGAAATTTTGAATTGGCTAATATGTCTGGTACTCCGCAGGTCGGGGGAACAAGAAAATTAAAATTTGCTTGCCCTATAGTCCCTGTTCTCAGTTCCCTGAGTCAAAATTAAACGACAAATTAGGAGCACTGGATCCCTAATTCCCTAATTAAACTAATGAATCCCAATTTCAATCATCCGTCTGCCCGTTTAAATTCGTTAAAATGTCTGATACTCCGCAGGTCGGGGGTCAGGTCCCTGAGTCAAACTGCTGGATTCCGGGTCGCTAAAAGAAATTAACGCGCTAATTAAGCTAATTAGTCACAATTTCAATCGCCCGTTTTTCGCAGGTATAATCGGCGGAAAGTTCCTCGAACGAGGAAAGATGAAGAAACCGAATCAGCCGCGATACAGCACGCAACCGGCCGAATTTTACACGGCGACCGATTTCTTCGTCGGCGCCAATGTCGAATTTAACTGCCATAAATTCATTCTGATCGACGCCGACGAGTACGCGTTCGCATTCATGGAAATGTTCCCTGACAGCGTAAGTTTGTTTTTTCGAAAAAATCTCCGTTCTCTAGAGCCTAGTAACTAAGATTTGAGTTTAGTTTTTCCTCGGGGGTCATTCATTTATTACGTACGCATTAGGGGAGGGGGCGGGGTCAGTACAATTGTGTACTTTTATGCTGAACATATACAAAAGAATTGCCGATTTTGCGTACAGAGGGGGGTAGGGGGGTTGAAAAATTCAAATTTTATGCGTACGTAATAAATGAATGATCCCTTGGAAAAATTAATTCGATTGAATTTTGAATTCGGAATTCCCTTTTAAATTTTGTGAGTCGGGGTCTACTAGAATATACGCGTGATCTCTTCAAAAATTTGAAAATAAAAATCTATTCGATCACCTGCAATCAGTTTTCAAATCATGAGTAGTAGAATTTTTGTAAAAATTCAAATAATTTGCCTTTCATAATTTCCTTCGAAAGGCAAATTATTTCATAATTTTTAATAAAATTTTTTCGAGTCATAGTCTATAGAAAATCTACACGAAATGTTTGCGAAAATTTGAAAATAAAATTTTTTCGTTCAGTTTCCGAAAGCGAGCGTGAAACACGTGATGAAACGTCTAGGCGAACTGATCAAGGGCAAAGAGGACGAGATCGCGTCGTTCTTCCGACGTAACGACGCCGACGGCCGCGGCGTCGTCGGCTACGACCAGTTCTACTCGTTGATGGTTCAACTCGTGCCGGGCATCACGCACCAGGAGATCATGACGCTCGCGCGGCACTACAGCGACCAGGCGACCGACCGGCCGATGGAGATCGTCTCGTTGCTGGCCGTCGTGCACGAGCACCTGAGGAAAGACAACTTCGAGGGATTCCAGAGTCTGCTCGAGAATTTCATACACCACGATAAAGACAGGTACGTATGTACACACGCTCGATTCCCCCTATGACATCATCAAATTGGACCATTTTCATAAACTGCTTCCATGATTCACCCTATGACATCTTCAAATCGGACCAATTCATAGTACGTCGCAGCTTAGACCCATTTCACAATACATGGCTGCATCCATGAATTAGCCATAAATGGATACTTCCGTGTATCACCCTATGACAGCATCAAATTGTTCTTCAAGAAAAGATGGCTACCACCATGAATCCCCCTAAAACATCAAACTTGCCTACAGATAGCTGCCTTCATTATTCCCCTTATGACATCACTTAATTGCTAGTGGTTTGATCTCCACTGAAACTTCCAGAGAATATAGCTCCCTTTATAATTCCCCCTATGACATCATAAAATTGTCTACAAGTGGTTTGATCTACAGAATCATGTCGAAAATACGTCTTGCCTCCATAAATCCCCCTATGAAATCATAAGATCAAATTTGCTTTTTTTTCATTTGGGCTTCTTTTGTGAATGAAATAACTGAATATATCTTTATATTTCTGATTACAGAGCTGGATCACTGACACCTGAACTAGTGAGAACGGCGTTCAGAGCTCTACATGTACCCGTACCGGACGACATACTTAGAATACTACTAACGAAGTAAGTCTCATCTCGAACTAGGTCCAGCTCTTATAGATAATCCTGGTCGATATATACTGAGATAAAATATCTGAAACTCCTCGAGGAAAATGCCTCCGTCAACTTGGTTGAAACTTCCCATATCTATAGGATTTACTAATAAGTACGGCTTCATAGAGGATGCATTCTATATGCGAAACTTATCCTGATCTGTTAGTCAACAGCCGAAACGTTATGGTTTCAAAATAATGAATTATACCTTATAATTTAATTCGAAGTGTGGGATTTCATCATTTATCTACAGTAGGCCTATACACGGATTATAGTGTTTATTCGACAACTTATCCTGATCTATTATGCGAGGGAAATTTGTAAAATTCTATATAAGACATTAAAAGTAAACAACTTATTCACAAGCGCAACTCGAGACAAAATACACGGGTGTCTCGGGATCCGATCTATAGAATGAAAGCCACTCGCCCGGGGGGGGGGGGGGGCAAGCATATCCGAAATTTCGCTTGCCCCCTCCAAAAACTACTTGCCCTGCACAGGCAGTCCAATTGGTGGCACTATCATCTGTTGTATCGGAAAAAGCTTTGTGACATAAAATTGCACTAGCCCGGTAGACAAGTGATAATGATTACCTACTTTCCCTGATGAGAATATACTTGTCGCGGGCAATGGGATAAGTGCTTAGATCGCGCCCTGGTGTCTTGTCTCAAGATTCCAAGGACCTGTGCCTAGTTTTACACTGTATTTTGTGACGTAAAATTGCACTAGCCCGGCGGACAAGTGATAATGATGACCTACTTGCCCTGATGAGAATATACTTGTCGCGGGCAATCGGACAAGTGCTTAGATCGCACCCTGGGGTCTTGTCTCAAGATTCCCCGGACCTGTGCCTAGTTTTACACCGGATTTTGTGACGTAAAATTGCACTAGCCCGGTGGACAAGTGATAATGATTACCTACTTGCCCTGATGAGTATATATTTGTCGCGGGCAATCCGACAAGTGCTTAGATCGCACCCTGGTGTCTTGTCTCAAGATTCCAAGGACCTGTGCCTAGTTTTACACTGGATTTTGAATTCGGCGAAAATCAAATCGTAATTTTTCCTTCACTTCCAATTTCAGACTGGCCGAATCAAACAACGGTGTCGTCGACTACTGCGCGTTATTACAGCAGTTGAACTGGCGCGAGAACCCCGTATCGATGGCGCCGCCACTCATGTTGACCGGGGCGCGTGCCGACGAATGGTCGGGCACCGAAACGAAAAACCAAATCACCGTCATCAAATACGAAGATATACTGAAAGATATGAGTTGTTGAGGGCTGCGTTTGTAACGAGGGGTAGGGGGTTTTCCCGCGGGGATTCCGCGTTGCTGTGATAGACCACGCAGATATATCGAAAAAAAACATATATATATATATTATGTGTGTAATGTACAGAAAACTGATATATGTATAAGTCATATTATATACTCTTCAAAAACCGTCCAAATTTCTGCGTCGCTTGACTTGAATTTTCGAGAAAAAAATTATTGCACATCTGAGGTTTTCCGTAACTTTTCATTTCACGAGGAAGGTCCGATTTCGCAAAAAAGTTTTACGTCTACACTGTGGCGCGGTGTATCATTAGTTACTAGTATTCCACTGTGTTTGACAGGTGCTGCAATTTTTCAAGAGAGATAATTACTAATTACATCAATACACTGCACTACCAAAATCTATCACTGATTTATACACCGCACTGCGGTGTAGATACTGAAAAGGTTAACGGAAAGTTTTTTCGCAAAAGCCCTCGACCCAAGGTTTTAGGTTGTGATGGTCCCGAGTTAAGATTACTGTAGTTTTATCCGAGTTAAGATTACTGTAGTAAAATGACTTCAAAGATAAAAACCGAATTGATGAAGAAATTTCAAATCCATTTAAAAAGGAGTTAAACTTCTTTGGAGAAGAAAGTCAGGATGCAGTTCTACAGCTCTTGAGTTAAAATTTGACTAAATATCGAACATGAACTGAATTTAGCCCAGAGTTTTAACTTTAACTCGTCACAACTGAGGAACCGAACCCTGCTCAATAGGATTTAAGGCCTATTTCGATTTAACATAAACAAATAAATTAAATGGTTTTTTGGGGTTAAACCTTTTTGTTAAACTGGGCACTGGACTTAAACCGGATTGAGAATTTTGAAGACTTCACAAAAAGTTTTTTTCGCTACAATCGAAAAACTTCTAAGGCGGAATGCAGATATTAGTGCACTTACATACCACCAGATGTCGTCGTCACCACCGTTATTGTTTAGAGTGAACAAGAATTTTTCGTCGCATCATTTACTTTGATCTGCGTGAATCTTAATTTCTTTTTGCGCCTGTCTATAACGCGATTTCGCAACATTTCAACCGAAAAATAGCCCAAATATTCGAAATACTTGCATATCTAAATTTTGATTTTTTTTCACGAAATGGAAAAAAAATATCATAAAATAAAGGATTATTCATTATACATGTAGATGTTTTATCGGAGTCTGGCGGGAAATGTCGCTAGTTTCGGGTTTATTATTTTCATCAGTGAAATTATAATAACTACCGGTATTTTCAATAAAAATTACGAGTCAAAAAGTTTTTATCGGTTCGTTGTCTTAGATACAGTCAAAATCCTAGCTTGTCGGACTCGCTTAAGTCGGATCAGTTCCCTGGGTCCCTAAGAATCAATCTTGGTGGAGAAGCGTCTGCGTCACTTTATAAGGTAGAGTTTTAAAGGAGAAAATTTCAAATTCCGAAAAAGCGTCTGCATCCCTTTCATATCCCAATCACAGTCGACTCTTCACTAAATCACAACTGTTTATCTCGGTAAAAAACTCTTTAACCCTTTCAGTGCTGGCTAATTAATACCCTATAGTGCTGAAGATAATTTGAAAATTCTGAAAAATTCCCAACCCTAGTGTGTTGAATAACAGGAATACCACTATAGTGCATCTACACCGCGGCACGGTCTATCGTTAGTTACTAATAGTTCACTGTTTGACAGGTGCTGCTATCTTTCAAGAGATAATTGGTAATAACTAATTACATCAATACACCGCAGTGTTAATTCAGCGGTTTTGTAAGTAAATACCTACCCTTAAGCTACCGAAAATCGGTTTCTAATTCACTAACAAATCCTGGTCCCAACTGCACCGATTTCGGCGTAGTTAGCTGTAAAAATTCTGTATACCCCGGTAAGTACATGTACCTATATATCTATCTGATTGTCCATTTCTGAAAGTTTTTTTAATGTAAAGGAATATCTGACATTTTGCTCAAGTTAAAGGAATTTCATGCACCTTCGGATGCAATTTCAGTTATAAGGAGTTTTTAAGGCATCAAGAAGTCATGGAAACCCTGGTTCCGTCCGGATTTTCATCTACGCTGGATATTATTGCTGTTGAACCTCGCTCTAATAACTTTGGAACTACATGTATAGAATTATCCCTTCTCAGTCGTTAGTGCAAGGGCTGAATATTTCACCGAGTTTAAATTCCAGGAGCAAGAAAATCTGTCAGTAAGCACGAATTTTAATACCTTGAAATTTTATTTTTCGTCATTCCAAAATTCGGATAAAAAATCATCCATACAAGACGTATAAATATGTAAATAATAATCAGCTGGATCCAGTTCCACAGTTGTGGGTTAGAGTTAACTCTGAGTTAAAGTTAGTTCATTTAACTCAGAGTTAAATCTTAACTCGGAACTGTGGAACTGGACCCAGATGCAAGAATATATATAAAATCTTGTTTAAAATTAAAAGGTAATATAACATATAATACGCATATCTCGGTAAAGCTGGTTACATTTTAGCGCACTGGCCCGTCACAAATCAACAAGATATTTTGATCTTCAGAAATCAAAAAATAAATTTTTTTCAACCCTTCAGCTGAATTGACGAATAACAATTTTAATCTATGCGATAACACGCCGACAGTTTGGTTCCTTTTTCAGAAACCGATACAGTTTCAGACTCTAAAAACTGCGGAAACATGATGATTTATCATCAGTTAAAAAGATATTCAAAGTAAATAAATTATCTAAAGTGGTGATAATTTTATAACCCTGAGAGGACGACTTAAACAACACCCTTCCAGAAAAGATGGCTACCCCCTAAAAATACCCATATTACATCATCAGATTCGAATCATGACATCATTATTTCGAATTGAACCAGAATATGAAATCAAGGACTTTGACAGGAGCAGTAAGAAATGAAAAGGAGCTGGTCAAGTAGCCACACACCGAAAACAGAGGTCTGGAAAATTGTTTGAGATTTCAATGCATTTTCATACAATTTCTAGGCACTTTCAAGATCTTTCAAGAAGAAGTACAATTTCTAGTGCCCTGAAAAATATTGCTGTTCTATTTTCAAAAAGGGCACAGGAAAATTGCGACAGCCGCACGTTCTCCTTGTGCTCCTGTCTAGATCCACCCCTGCGAATTTCTTAGTGATTTGATTCGACAAAAGCACTATTTACAAAGTTCGGTTCAGTGATGAGTCACTTGATTTCATGATTTCAAATGTGATCACATGATTTCAAAGTGATGAGTTCAGCCATCGTTTCTGGAATGGTCTATGAACTCGATACGAAAATCACCCACCTAAGTGAGGCTGCTAATAGCAGACGTGTTTTTTCAATTGGTTATTTCAATAACAGCCAGACCAAAGCGAGGCTGCTAATAGCAGACGTGTTTTCAATTGGTTATTTCAATAACAGCCCGACCTTTTAAGTGAGGCTGCCACGTAAATAGCATATAAAATCAGCCACCAAAGTGAGGCTGCTCATAGCAGACGTGAATTTTTGATTGGTTATCTTCATAATGACCAGACCAAAGTGAGGCTGCTAATAGCAGACGTGTATTTTGATTGGTGATTTCAATAACAGCCAGACCTTTATAAAGTGAGGCTGCCACGTACATAGCAGACGACGGTGTGCATTCCGATCGGTCGTTTTACCATTCACGCGGCTGGTCGTAATATTTAACTCCTGGGAAAACGCACAGCATTTCCATCAGCAAATACGCAGCGGTCAACGCCGTATTACCGGACGTATCGTACGGCGGAGACACCTATAATCGAAACAACAAAACACTTGACTTCGGAAAATTCATAACTGAGCCTCAATGATGTAGGACAGTCAATGATTTCTACAAAATATTGGACCGCACCCACTTCAAATTAGTTTGACTCCCCTTAACCCTTTCAGTGCCCACTGAAATCCTGAACGCTTACCTCAACGACATCGCCCCCCACGATGTTCAAGCCACGGCAACCACGGAGAATTTCTAAAGCTTGTATCGTTGTCAGTCCTCCGATCTCCGGAGTTCCTGCAGAGGAAATAGGAATTATTACCACGATTAGTTGGAGTGTTTCTGTCTCCAGGGGCTATACATAATATAACCAGGCAATTTAATGATGTCATAGGGGGAAACATGACAGCCATCTTTTTTGGCATGATCCATACATAAATCAAATCACAAGGCATGGTGATGTCATAGGGTGATTAAGGGCGACTCAATCATCTTTTTTTTCCCGAACTCCTGGGATATCAATTCACTTCGTAGTTTGATGGTGTCGTAGGGGGATTTACGAAGGCAACCATCTTTTGTGCAAGTAGCTAGACGTAGTTTGGTGAGATCATAGGGGGATTCATTGAAGCCAACTATTTTGGCAGGGTCTATAGACCAATGCCATTCAATGAGGTCATTGGGGGATTTATGAAGGTCGCCATCTTTTGTGTGGAAGTACCTAGTGGTTATTTGATTATGTCAAACGGAGATCTACGGAGGTAGCCATCTTTTGTGAGGAAGAGGTTATTTCATGATGTCATAGGGAGTTTCATGGAAAGCGATTTTTTTTTCAGGCAAGGTCAACGTAATCTTAGGCGATATCTCGTACCTGTTCCCGGTGCGTAAGCCGGATCTAGACCGTCGATATCGAAACTGATATAGGTGGGCGTGTCGGGGCCGATCTTCGCGCGGATTTCTTTCATCAGCGGAGTCAAAGATTTGTGCCACAGATCCTGCGCCGGATACACGTGGAATCCCTAGAAAAATGACAAAAACGAAATCAACCCGCCTTAATTCACGTCGGTTAAGATTCCTTCCGAGTTGACTAATATAGAAACTAAGGGCACGCTCTTACACATGAAACTGGCCCACGTGGTGGGTTGCAAGTTTAAACTTGTACAAGGCTAAGATGTGCAGTCTTTAAAAGTGGTCTTTAATCTTATGACTTGTCTCAAGTATTTCGATTTGCTATAAAACTAACGTGATCTTTACTTTTCAAATTCTTCCATATCCTTACAATTTGCTGGTGAATAAAGGCATAACAAAATTCAAGGCGTTAGATTGATGAACTTCAGAATTTTCACATTTTTTCACACAATTCTGAGCTCCACGGTGTGCGGCATAAGAGGACCAAATTATTTTGAGGGATACTTTTCTTGAATATTTCACACATATTTTCATGATTTTTCAGATTTTTTCAAATTCCACTGAAGCTCATGTCGGTTCTATAACAAATCTAAGCTAATCAAAGACCAGTCTAAGCTCGTTTTGGTTCTACAGCCAAACTTATAACTAACATCCAGTCCAAGCTCATTTTGGTTCCATAACCAATCTAACAACTCAAGACCAGTCTAAGCTCATTTTGGTTCTATAGCCAATCTAACAACTTCAGACCAGTCTAAGCTCATTTTGGTTCCATAACCAATCTAACTATAACTTAAAACCAGTCTAAACTTATTTTGGTTCCACAATGAATCTAACAATTTAAGACCAGTCTTAAAATTAAGACTTAAGTTTCTGAACTGAAATTATAACTGCACCCCGACATCCTGGGGCAAGTATCCCTTCTCTAAGAAAACTTGCGCGCAATTCATCGAAAATACCTGATCTTTGCCCCAGGATTCGTCCTGCATGCTGTTCATCCAGCCGCGCAATCCGATCTGAAACACCTTCGAACAGTCGACCAGTCGCTCGTCGACGGCGCGGTAGAACGGCGTGCCGTGCGCGACGCGTTCGCCCATCATATCGGGCTGCGTGTCGTTGTGGGCGTCGACGTGTATCAACGCCACAGCGCCGTGTTTGACCTGCGATCAAGAAAAATAGAATCGAATTTAAGAAAAGAAAAAAATTCCGTTTACCTGTTTACGCGCCCAGGCGTCTTCGTCGAATACGTTTCCCCAAGCGCGCAGTCCGATTTGGAATACTTTCGCGCCGTCGATCAGTTTTTCGTCGACCGCCCGGTAGACCGGCGTGCTGTGGCAGACGGCCTCGCCCATGATTGACGGTTGCGTGTCGTTGTGAGCGTCGATGTGAACCAACGCGACCGGCCCGAACTTATCCTGATCAGACGAGGAGACAAACATTTAATTTTTGAATGAACCTTTGTTATAAGACTTAAAGAGTTTTGATAACCGATAGTGCTACAGGTAAGGGTCCAATTACCTTGACAGTTCCACTTTTTTAAAGATTCACAGTTGAGATAGATCCGCAGTTGAGGGCTTAATGATTCGACAGTTAAGGGTCTAATCATTTGCACAGGCGAGGGTTTAGTTAGTTCCTCAGAGGAGGGTTTAATTAATAGTTCTACAGTTGAGGGCTCAGTTGGTTCCTCAAATGAGGGTTTAATATTAGTTCCACAAAGGGTCTAGCCAGTTCCTCAGATGAGGGTTTAATTAGTTCTACAGTTAAGGGTCTAACTAGTTCTTCAGATGAGGGTTTAATTAGTTTCACAGTTGAGGGTTTAGATAGTTCCTCTCAGATGAGGGTTTTGTTTAATTAGTTCCATAGAGGGTAAAGCTAAATCCTCAGATGAGGGTTTAATTACGTAGTTCTACAGTAACGGTTTAGATAGTTCCTCAGACGAGGATTCAATTAGTGCCTAAGAGTAGTACCTTAATAAATTAATCGAACAAAGTTCTTTTACATGTATTTTCAAAGAAATCCATTTCACGCGTTTAGACATAAATTCACCATACCTTCATGGCCTGTAAGATCGGGTAAGTGACCGTGTGGTCGCCGCCGATACCGAGCGGCCGACATCCGACGTTCAATATTTTCTCGTAGGCGTCGCGGATGATGTCGCAGCATTTCGGCAGGTTGTACGGGTTGACGGTGATGTCGCCGATATCGGCGACCTGTAAACTTTCGAACGGAGAGGCGCCTGAAACGACGAATAAATACGCGGTACAGCGAAAAAGATCGGTTAAGCGAAGAAAAGGACGATTCGGGTAAATGGCTGCCAACAACCAACAAATTGGAAAAAAACTGCATTATATCAATAAACATGGGTTTAACCCTTTCAGTGATGTCTAATCAATACCCTATAGTGCTGGAGATAATTTGAAAATTTTGAAAAATTCCACCCTAGTGTGTTGAATAACGGGAATACCACTATGGTGCGTCTCGTCACGGTGCAGTGTATCGTTAGTTACTAATATTTCACTATGTTTGACAGGTGCTGCCATCTTTCAATAGAGATAAAAACTAATTACACCAATACACCACAGTACGGGGAACTAGCAAAATCCATCACCGATTCATACACCGCACTGCGGTATAGACGCACTGAAAGGGTTAACCCTTTCAGTGCTGACTAGTTAATACCCTATAGTGCTGAAGATAATTTGATAATTCTGAAAAATTCCACCCTAGTGTGTTGAATAACGGGAATACCACTATAGTGTGTCTACACCGCGGTGCAGTGTATCGTTAGTTACTAGTATTTCACTATGTCTAACAGGTGCTGCCATCTTTCAATAGAAGTAATTACTAATTATATCAATACACCGCAGTGCGGTGTACTAGCAATATCCATCACAGATTCGTACACCGCACTGCAGTGTAGACGCACTGAAAGGGTTAACAGTTGGCATTTCAACAATAAATCAGCATTTTATTTTTACCGGTAGCATTATTGACGAGTCGAACCATCGATGATTCAGCGCGAATCGCCCTCGGTCCGTGCCGCGTTCCGGCTCTGTTCGACGCCCCGCAGTCGAGCGGAATTCCGACGAAACAAGCGTCTAAACCTAATACGAAAATAAAACATTTCTGAAATATCGTCATTCGTGTGGAACTTCACGAAAAATGACGCGTCGCGGGGATCTGGGGAAAATTGGAAATCGGGTCCAGAAAAAAAGGAAAGTTATTCCTCAGATGAGCATGAAGAGTGATAACCGGGCCGCTGTCCTCTGTTCTAAATATTTCCTTAACTCTTTCAGTGTTTTGATGGACCACAGGGATAGGTACACTAATGTCTATTTCAACCCGACTTGAGAGCATACAGGGTGGCCTAGCTCAGTCAGTTTTGGTGGTACATACCTGATAAAAGTCTTATTAGGACCAGAATGCATTGGCAGCTGACCTAAATCATCATTTTTTAATCCATTTGAAACTGTATTGAAGAATATCCAAAAAATCTGCATTGAGAGGGGTTCCTGAGAGAAAAGAGACTCCATGATTTGAAAGTTTAACAATATGTCTCTATGCCTACCAACTGAAGTTTGGTACGTAGGCATGGAAACATATTGTTAAACTTTCAAATCATGGAGTCACTTCTCTTCATTGAACCCCTTTCAGTGAAGTCTTTTTGGATATCCTTCAATACAGTTTCAAATGGATTAAAAAATGATGATTTAGGTAGACTGCTCGTCCTTTCTGGTCCTACTAAGACCTTTATCAGGTATGTACTACCAAAACTGACTGAGCTAGGCCACCTGGAATGCTCTCAAGTCAGGTTGAAATAGACATTAGTGACTAGGATCATAGAACATCGGTGCTGTGGATACAACCAGTTCCAGGACTGGGTGACGTGGATAGTGACGGTATTTCAGGCACGGATCTAGGGGGTCTTAAAGGTCTTCTGGAAGACCCTCAAAATTTCTAAGCGCCCTCAATAAATTTTGCTCGCAAAACAATTCCATCACTCAAAATGCAGGAAATGGCTTCATATCATGATAGCTTTTACCTTCAGCTGTTGACTGTAACGGCAATCTAGCCATAGTAGCTATACCTCCGGCTCTATAAACTTCATTACCAGTCGGGGGCCGGTTCAATTCTTTCTGCGAAGCGACACTTGCTGAAAACTGCCTCGTCGAAGAAATTGAACTTGTTGAAGAAAGACGGGATGCCGAACTTGCAGCCCTCATTACCAGTCTCACGAGCGATGTCATCGCGAAGTTTTTACGTATTACGAATGTCGAATGCCTCGTCTACGTTCAACATCTGCTTTTACTGAGAAATTCGGCGTTTTAGACGCTAAAAATCAAACTCAAACGGGGCCAGAAGTTTTTGAGGCGTCAGCCGGCTTAAACCGAAAGACCGTACAGTGGCGCCATCTTCGGGTGTACTTATTAACCGTATTTTTCACATATAGCTTTAATTCGTACATTATTGTAGCTTTTTTTCTGCTCGGTTAGGCTATTAAGTACGATATTCATTAGCAAGCGTTATGCCAATTAAGGTAAACTGTGGAAAGCCCTGGCACGTGAGTAGAGCGCGGTGCAATATAAAAAATTGAATTGAGTGAATTGGAGCAAATTCAATTTAAATTCAAAATCTATTGCATCCGGATAATGACAAAATTACAAAATTAGGACATACACGGCAATGAAATATTAATACAAAGAGACACCGACAAATGATAACATAACATAATAGGAGAGAGAAAAATTAGAGCTATTTACAAAGAACACCGCTCCCCGCCGGTCACTTTTTAAACTTGAAAATACAATCTACAATGCATATACATAATCTTACAGGTCAACATAACCAGTTATTTCAAATAACGATGACTACTTCAACCCAGACACAGGAGGATATCGAGTGGCAGCCAAACCGATCGGGCAAGGCCACACGATATACACCTAAGTCACGGTGAAGCAGACATCAGAAAAAGTTCTTTCCTCGACCATGGAGGCAATAAAGTTGCAAACCAGCTTACCCACTTCAGTGTCATTTTGTACATGACATGATGAATTTAAACTGGTCATCATATGATAAACTCTGTAATATAGTGAAGTCAGAGATTTGGGAAAAAAGGAATGCCTTTTTTGCCCAAGTTTGGAACAATCTAGGAGGAAATGCGGCGTCATCCTCAATCGAACCATTTTTGCAGAGGAGGCATACTCTCTATTTTCTATCAGGATTTTTGGTTTTTTTTATGACGATCCGTTTCAATTCGTAACTTGTGATTACTGACTCTTAATTTTGAAAATTCATTTCCGACTATAACGATTAGTAACCAGGTAGTTCTCCAAACAAAAATTTGATTTGAATAGTTTAAATTTTCCGCAGCTTAGGGTTGGAGACAGAGTCATTCACAAAATCATACGATTGTGATGAGTACAAGTGCATTGCTCGTTTGCTTAGAGATAAGGCCACTTTATTGGCAGATGCGGTACTCCCTTGGTTTTCCCACGTGATTTTTAGGTGGAAATGGTACAAAAGAGATCGAACACAATTTCCCCAGTTGTCATCAGTGTTCGTTTGTAGACAGTTTAATTATGTATGACTTGCGAATAAGGCCATAGCACTGTCAGAATCGCAAACTCTTAACCAATATTTTATAATTAGAGGGAAAATTTTTACCAGAATGGAAAAATGACCAATTTCTCCTCTGGCTGCTGCATTTGATGTTTGTTTACCAACCCCCAAAAGATCAACAAAGTTTAGATTGACTCTTTCAGCTGGGGTTACTTCGCATAGAGCGTAAAAGTTGATTGGGTTTCTTTCGTCGAAATGAAAAGCTCCCCATACTTCACAACAGTACACTAGGATTGGTTGGATTAGATGCTCGAACAGTTTCAAGGCCGATTGAAGGTCTCAACTGAGGAACCGAACCCTGCTCAATAGGATTTAAGGCCTATTTCAATTAAACATAGACAAATAAATTAAATAGTTTTTTGGGTTAAACCTTTTTGTTAAACCGGGCACTGGACTTAAACCGGATTGAAAATTTTGAAGACTTTAAAAAAACTCTTCTTCGCTACAATCGAAAAACTTCTAAAACGGAATGCAGATATTAGTGCACTTACATACCACCAGATGTCCTCATAACCTTCAAGTATAAGACTTTTTTGCTACGCGCGGTAAACCAACTTTGTCGTATATTGAAAAGCTTAATGTGAATTGTGACCCAGAACTAGGGACTTTACTTAACTTATTCATTATCCTTTATGCGGATGACACAGTCATTCTTGCTGAAGATGAGGAATCTCTCCAGTCACATTTGGATACATTATTTGAATATTGCGCCGACAACGGCCTCACGGTGAATGTTGATAAAACTAAAATATTAGTCTTCGCTCGAAGTAAAAGTAGGATTAAGCGTATTTCAAAATTCATGTTCGGTAATCAGGAGTTAGAGTTAGTTGAGGATTATGTGTATCTCGGAGTGAAATTCAATTGGAACGGTAGTTTCGCTAAAGCAAAAAAATTTCTCTATGATAAAGCTATGAAAGCTATGTATTCTATTATTCAAAAGGGCAGACGTTTGAAACTTCCAGTAGATGTAATGTTTAAACTATTTGACATGTGCGTCGCTCCTATCGCGTTGTACGGTTGCGAAGTCTGGGGATATGAAAACCTTGACTTATTAGAAAACCTCCACTTTTTATTTTGTAAAATTATCATGAAAGTTACAAAATATTCCCATAACCTTCAAGTATTAGCGGAGTTAGGACGTTATCCTATGTATATAAGCGTAAAGCGTAGAATGATTAATTTTTGGGTCAAAACGATAGAGTGCAAACAAAGTAAACTTAGTTCAATTCTCTATAAGATATCTTATAATTTATATCTGAATGATAGGTTTAAGAGCCCCTGGCTGTTATTTATTAAGAAGACTTTTGATGACTGTGGCCTTTCGTATATATGGACACAACAATCTATGGTAAACTCTAGGACTTCTCCAAAACAATTACACCGTTTACTCCGTGATCAGCATGTGCAAGAGACAGAATTTAGGCTAAATAATAACCCGTTATACATTAATTTTAGACAATATAAGAAGGATATCAAATTTGAAAACTATATAAATCGGCTTGATGACGACTTAGTGACCAGCTTATTCCAGTTCAGGATTGGGTCTTATCTCCTACCTGTAAATAAATTGTCAAATCTCCATCTACCGAGAACCGATAGATTATGCCCCACCTGTAACGTTTTAGGCGACGAACTACATTTCATTTTTGACTGTAAATTACTTACCGTATTCCGTGAAAGCTACCTAAATTCAAATACCTTTCGGAATCTTGATGTTTTAAAAAATCCAACTTTTAAACTTGCTAAATTTATCAAATTAGGTCTGGATGTATATAGATCCCTCCGGTAGTGTGTGTAAATAGCATGTTGTATATAACGTTTGTTATGTTTCAAAGTGCTCTTATCTACTGTTTTTGTAAATAATTGTAAATACTGTTTCTTTTCCTCCATATACCATGGAAATGGTTGGAGTGTAATAAATATTCGTATTCATTAGCAGAGTTAGGACGTTATCCTATGTATATTAACGTAAAACGTAGAATGATTAATTTTTGGGTCATAACGATTGAGTGCAAACAAAGTAAACTTAGTTCAATTCTCTATAAGATATCTTTAAATTTTTATCTGAATGATAGGTTTTAGAGCCCCTGACTGTTATTTATTAAGAAGACTTTTGATGACTGTGGCCTTTCGTATATCTGGGAACTACAATTTATGGTAAACTCTGGGACTTCTCCAAAACAATTACACCGTATAATCCGTGATCAGCATGTGCAAGAGACAGAATTTAGGCTAAATAATAACCCGTTATACATTAATTTTAGACAATATAAGAATGATATTAAATTTGAAAACTATATAAATTGGCTTGATGACGACTTAGTGACCAGTTTATTACAGTTCAGGATTGGGTCTTATCTCATACCTGTAAATAAATTGTCATATCTCCATCTACCGAGAACCGATAGATTATGTCCCAGTTGTAACATTTTAGGCGACGAACTACATTTCATTTTTGACTGTAAATTACTTACCGTATTCCGTGAGAGCTACCTAAATTCAAATACCTTTCGGAATCTTGATGTTTTAAAAAATCCAACTTTTAAACTGGCTAAATTTATCAAATAAGTTCTAGATGTATAAAGATCCATCCGGTAGTGTGTCAATAGTAGGGCCTATGTTGTAAATAACGTTTGTTATGTTTCAAAGTGCTTTTATTCGTATTGTTTAGAGTGAATAAGAATTTTTCTTCATGTCATTTACTTATTAACAAATCCTGGTCCCAACTGCACCAATTTCGGCGTAGTTTGCTGTATAAATTCTTCATGTACCTATATATCTATCTGATTGTCCATTTCTGAAAGTTTTTTAATGCATAGGATTTTCTGAAATTTTGCTCAAGTTAAAAAATTCCATGCACCTTCGGATGCAATTTCAGTTTTAAGTAGTTTTTAAGTCATGGAAACCCTGGTTCCGTCCCGATTTTCATCTACGCTGGATATTATTGCCGTTGAACCTCGCTCTAATAACTTTGGAATTACATGTATTGAATTATCCCTTCTCAGTCGCTAGTGCGAGGGCTGAATATTTCACCGAATTAAAAATCCAGTGGCAAGAAAATCTGTCAGTAAGCACGAATTTTACTACCATATTATATTTTTTCACTTTTCTTGAAATTTTTTTTTTGTTCATTCCAAAATTCGGATAAAATTCATCCATACAAGACGTGTAAATATGTAAATAATAATCAGCAGATGCAAGAATATATATAAAATCTTGTTTAAAATAAAAAAGTAATGTAAGATTTAATACGTATATCCCGGTAAAGCAGGTTTTGTTTTAGCACACTGGCACGTCACAAATCGGCAAGAAATTATAATCTTTAGAAATAAAAAAAGAAATCTTTTTTCAATCCTTCAGCTGAATTGATGAATAACAATCTTAACCAACAGTTTGGTTCATTTTTCAGAAACCGATACGGTTTCAGACTCTACAAACTGCGGAAAAACGAATCAGGGGCAGACGATGAAGAGGACCCAAGGACGGATCCAGAGGCAGACTTTGACAGGAGCAGAAAGAAATGAAAAGGAGCTGGTCAAGTAGCCACACACCGAAAACAGAGGTCTGGAAAATTGTTTGAGATTTCAATGCATTTTCATACAATTTCTAGGCACCTGAGGGATATTTATGAGAATAAAAGCATAATTTTGGACAACTGTTTTTCTTAGTTGCGGGAGGAAATTTAATAAGTGCCCTGAAAAATATTGCCGTTCTTTTTTCAAAAAGGGCACAGGAAAATTGCGACGGCAGCACGTTGTCCTTGTGCTCCTGTCTAGATCCACCCCTGCGAATTTCTTAGTGATTTAATTCGACGAAAGTACCATTTACAAAGTGTTTTGGTGTTTCAATGAGTTCAGCCATCGTTTCTGGAATGGCATAACAATCAGCCACCAAAGTGAGGCTGCTCATAGCAGACGTGTATTGCAATTGGTTATTTCAATAACAGTCAGACCAAAGCGAGGCTGCTAATAGCAGACGTGTTTTTCAATTGGTTATTTCAATAACAGCCAGACCACAGGGGCCTGACAAAAAAAATTTTGACCCCAGTATCCTAGGTACTATATAAGTTTTTTTATATATAGTACCTAGGATACTGGGGCCGAAATTTTTTTTTGTCAGGTCCCTGTGAGCCAGACCAAAGTGAGGCTGCTAATAGCAGACGTGTATTTTGTTTGGTTATTTCAATAACAGCCAGACCAAAGTGAGGCTGCCACGTAAATAGCAGACGGCGTGCATTCCGATCGGTCGTTTTACCATTCGCGCGGCTGGTCGTAATATTTAACTCCCGGGAAAACGCACAGCATTTCCATCAGCAAATACGCAGCGGTCAACGCCGTATTACCGGACATATCGTACGGCGGAGACACCTATAATCGAAACAACAAAACACTTGACTTCGGAAAATTCATAACTGAACTTCAATGATGTAGTCAATGATTTCTACAAAATATTGGACCTCACACAAACTAGTTCGACTCCCTTAACCCTTTCAGTGCTGACTGAAATCTTGAACGCTTACCTCAACGACATCGCCCCCTACGATATTCAAGCCACGGCAACCACGGAGAATTTCTAAAGCTTGTATCGTTGTCAGTCCTCCGATCTCCGGAGCTCCTGCAGGTGCAGAGGAAATTGGAATTATTACCACGATTAGTTGGAGAGTTTATGTCTTCTGGTCAGGGTCTTTACATCGTATAACTAGGCAATTTAATGATGTCATAGGGGGAATTATGACGGCAGCCATCTTTTTGTAACTTGATCATAGATTAAGTTACAAGGCAGGCTGATGTCATAGGGTGATAAAGGGCGACTCAATCATCTTTTTTCCGAACTCCTGGGCTATCAATTCACTTCGTAGTTTGATGATGTCGTAGTGGGATCTACAGAAGCAACCATCTTTTGTGCCAGTATCTAGACATAGTTCGATGAGATCATAGGGGGATTCATTGAAGCCAACTGTTCTGGCAGGGTCTGTTGACCAAATAAGTACGCCATTCGATGAGGTCATTGGGGGATTTATGAAGGTAGCCATCTTTTGTGTGGAAGTACCTAGTGGTTATTTGATTATGTTATAGGGAGATCTACGGATGTAGCCATCTTTCGCGCGGAGGAGGTTATTTCATGATGTCATAGGGAGATTCATGGAAGCAGCCATTTTTTTCAGGCAAGGTCAACGTAATCTTAGGCGATATCTCGTACCTGTTCCCGGTGCATAAGCCGGATCTAGACCGTCGATATCGAAACTGATATAGGTCGGCGTGTCGGGGCCGATCTTCGCGCGGATTTCTTTCATCAGCGGAGTCAAAGATTTTTGCCACAGATCCTGCGCCGGATACACGTGGAATCCCTAGAAAAAATGACAAAAACGAAACAAAGTCGTCTTTATTCACGTCGGTTAAGATTCCTTCCGAGTAAACTGTTATAGAAACTAAGGGCACACTCTTACACATGAAACTGGCCCACGAGGCGGGTTGCAAGTTTAGACTTGTGCAAGGCTAAGAGGTGCAGTCTTTAAAAGTGGCCTTTAATCTTCTCACTGGTCTCAAGTAGTTCGATTTGGCTATAAAACTAAACTGCCGTGTATACCCATCTTCACCCGTCAAGGGATTCGAACCCACTCTGCTAAAGCCGTTCTCCGAACCCCTTGACCTCACGAGTCGTTGGAGTCGTTACTAGCCGACCAGAATCAGGTCGCACCAATCACAGCGCTTGTTACAAACGACATTAGGCATCTATGGAATTTCCCAGTAAATGGACCAATCAGCGTACACGTAGCGAACGCGGAAGTATTGTCGCGTGTTGATATATGACGTCATGCGCAACAGCGCCAGTAATGAAATCACGCTTCGTGAGGCCAGGGGGCCGGTGGAAGCGAGTTCGGGAGCATTACCGGACCCCTGGCAAGCGAGGATTGTGTATACCCTGCGATCGAGAAAAATAAAATTGTATTTAAAAATAAAAAGAGCGAATCCTGTTTACCTGTTTACGCGCCCAGGCGTCTTCGTCGAATACGTTTCCCCAAGCGTGCAGTCCGATTTGGAATACTTTCGCGCCGTCGATCAGTTTTTCGTCGACCGCCCGGTAGACCGGCGTGCTGTGGCAGACGGCCTCGCCCATGATCGACGGTTGCGTGTCGTTGTGAGCGTCGATGTGAACCAACGCGACCGGCCCGAACTTATCCTGATCAGACGAGGAGACAAACATTTAATTCTTGAATGAACCTTCGTTATAAGACTTAAAGAGTTTTGATAACTGATAGTTCTACAAGCGAGTGTCCTATTACCCTGACAGTTGAGAGTCTTAGTAGAGGATCGAAATATATCCGCAATTGAGAGCTTGATAATTCCACAGTCGAGGTCCTTATCGATTCCACAGATGACGGAACTTAGTTAGTTTGACAGATGAGGGTTCAATTTTTTTCTCCAGTTAAGGGTTTAGTTACTTCCTCAGATGAGGCTTTAATTAGTTCCACGGTTAAGTGTATAGATAGTTCCTCAGATGAGGGTTTAATTAGTTCCACAGAGGGTCTAGCCAGTTCCTCAGATGAGGGTTAAATTAGTTCCACGTCAGTTAAGGGTTTAGAGAGTTCCTCAGATGAGGGTTTAATTAGTTCCACGTCAGTTAAGGGTTTAGATTAGTTCCTCAGACGAGGAATCAATTAGTGTCTTAGGGTACTTAATAAGTTAATTGAACAAAGTTCTTGATTACATGTATTTTCAAAGAAATTCATTTCACGCGTTTAGACATAAATTCACCATACCTTCATGGCCTGTAAGATCGGGTAAGTGACCGTGTGGTCGCCGCCGATACCGAGCGGCCGACATCCGACGTTCAATATTTTCTCGTAGGCGTCGCGGATGATGTCGCAGCATTTCGACAGGTTGTACGGGTTGACGGTGATGTCGCCGATATCGGCGACCTGTAAACTTTCGAACGGAGAGGCGCCTGAATGAAGAAACGACGAATAAATACGCGGTACGGCGAATAAGATCGGTTAAGCGAAGAAAAGGACGATTCGGGTAAATGGCTGCCAACAACCAACAAATTGGAAAAAAACTGCATTATATCAAT
Organism: Tubulanus polymorphus; assembly: GCF_964204645.1. Lineage (NCBI taxonomy): Eukaryota > Metazoa > Nemertea > Palaeonemertea > Tubulaniformes > Tubulanidae > Tubulanus > Tubulanus polymorphus. The sequence goes on along the minus strand of NC_134033.1, from coordinate 3,495,194 downwards.
AAACATGGGTTTAGTCAATAAATTGGCATTTTATTATCAGTTATTGATTGAGTATTTCAAAATTTAGTGCTTCATCAATAAAATGGCACTTTATCATAAATAAGCATTCGATCAGTTAACAAGCATTTTAAAATCAACACGCCTGAAGATCTTCTCTCAGTGGCGGTCCAAAACATTACGTGTTTTGGTTTCAATTTTTCAAATAATAAACTTTGCTTTAGTCTTATAAATTCTGTACACGTAGTGTGGATTTTAAACTTATTATCTGTTTGTTCTCCGCGTCAGAGACTGTGGCTATTCCGCCATTTTAAAATTAGTGTTTCCCATCAATGAATCAGCATTTTGTCAATGAATAAGGGTTAATTATTAGCCAATCAGTTTCATCAATAAATAAGGGCATTTAACAGTTTGACAGTTGGCGTTTCGACAATAAATCAGCGTTTTATTTTTACCGGTAGCGTTATTGACGAGTCGAACCATCGATGATTCCGCGCGAATCGCCCTCGGTCCGTGCCGCGTTCCGGCTCTGTTCGACGCGCCGCTGTCGAGCGGAATTCCGACGAAACAAGCGTCTAAACCTAATACGAAAATAAAACATTTCTGAAATATCGTCATTCGTGTGGAACTTCACGAAAAATGACGCGTCGCGGGGATCTGGGGAAAATTGGAAATCGGGTCCAGAAAAAAAGGAAAGTTATTCCTCAGATGAAGTGTGATAACCGGGGCACTGTCCTCTGTTCTAAATATTTCTTAACTCTTCAGTGTTTGGATGTACCACAATTTCGTCACTCAAAATGCAGGAAATCATGGCTTCATATCAGTGCTGGAATCAGAGCAAATTTTCAGGCACGGGCCTCATACACCCCCCCCCCCCCATAGGGCTTTGTGCGGTGTGTTATCTGTATCAGTGCCCTTTTCTTTTAGGTACGCCCCTCAGAATTCTGAGAATACCCTCAATCACCCAGATTCGGTCATCCTTATTACCGAGATGACGTATTTTACCGAGGTTGATCTCGGTAAATTACGTCATCTCGGTAATAAGGATGACCCCTCAGATTTACGGCCCTAGATCCGCCCTGGTACGTATTTCCCTAGTTTTGAGCTTGAAATTCTATTTGCTTTTACCTTCAGCTGTTGACTGTAACGGCAATCTAGCCATAGTAGCTATACCTCCGGCTCTATAAACTTCATTACCAGTCGGGGGCCGGTTCAATTCTTTCTGCGAAGCGACACTTGCTGAAAACTGCCTCGTCGAAGAAATTGAACTTGTTGAAGAAGAAAGTCGGGATGCCGAACTTGCAGCCCTCATTACCAGTCTCACGAGCGATGTCATCTCGAAGTTTTTACGTGTTACGAATGTCGAATATCTCGTTCCACAACTGCTTTTACTAAGAAATTTACAGGTAAAAGATTTCACCCGATCCTGAATTGGAATAAACTGTTCACTAGGACAAGAGATAAGATACAAGAAACGTTTATTCTCCCGACTAGAATAAAAAGTATATCGAGGTCAATACATGTACATATAATTTACTTCACTAGAAATATCCACCTCGTACGACATCTATCCAAAGATGCGATAACTACATGCGCGGAGACTACCCCACAATGGACAGCCCGCTATGGGGAAATTTCCCCGTACTGGTCGGCTCCGCGGCTCGAGCCAACCCATATTCAACGCATCTTCACCCGTCAAGGGATCCGAACCCTCTACGCTAAAGCCGTTCGCCGAACCCCTTGACCTCACGAGTCGTTGGAGTCGTTACTAGCCGACCAGATTCCGGTCGTACCAATCACAGCGCTTGTAACAAACCGTCAGTAGACTTCTGTTGGTTTTCCCGTTAAATTGACCAATCAGCGAACGTTTTACCGAACAAGGAAGTATTTCGCAAATCGATATATGACGTCACGCGCAACAGCGCCAGTAAGGAAATCACGCTTCGTGAGGCCAGGGGGCTGGTGGAAGCGAGTTCGGGAGTGATACCGGAACCCGGGAACCCGCGGTAACACATCACATTACTTTGCTGCAGATAGAGGCTTACGACAATGTGAAAACTTAATACCAATTCTATTTTCCCTATTTCTAAACGATATTGAAGAGTTTTTTCTCACGCGCGGTAATCCAACTTTGTCTATTGAACGACTGAATGTGAATTGTGATTCAGAACTGGGGACTGTACTTAATCTATTCAATATTCTGTACGCGGACGACACAGTTATTCTTGCAGAAGATGAAAAATCTCTCCAGTTACATTTAGATACATTATTTGAATATTGGCCTCTCAGTGAATGTTGATAAAACTAAAATATTAGTCTTCGCTAGAAGTAAAAGTAGGATCAAGGAAATTTCGAAATTTATGTTTGGTAACCATGAGTTAGAGGTAGTTGAAGATTATTTGTATCTTGGAGTAAAATTCAACTGGAATGGCAGTTTCGCTAAAGCAAAAAAATGCTTTATGATTAAGCTACGAGAGCCATGTTTTCTATTATTCAGAAGGGTAGACGTTTGAAACTTCCGATAGATGTAATACTTAAACTATTTGACAGGTGTGTGTCGCTCCTGTAGCTCTATATGACTGCGAAATCTGGGGTTATGAGAATCTCGATTTACTAGAAAACCTCCATTGCTTATTCTGTAAAATTATTATGAAAGTTACGAAATATTCCCATAATGTGCAAGTGCCGACAGAGCTAGGGCGTTATCCTATGTATATTGACGTAAAGCGAATCCCGTGAAAACCACTTAGATATAAATACCTTTCGGAACTTAGATGTATTAAAAAATCCAACTTTAAATTTGGCTTTATTCATCAAAATAGGTCTAGATGTATATAAATCCCTCCAGCAGTATATGTATTGTAAATATATGTATTGTAAATAGTAAATAGTATATTATGTTCATAAGTGTGAGACCAGTTAATTAAGTTTTGTAGCTTTTATTACTGTTTATGTAATTATTGTTAACGCTGTTTTTCCTCCATATACCATGGAAATGGTTATGGGGTGTAATAAATATTCGTATTCGTATTCGTATTCAGTTAGTTTCTCTATCTGCCTTGGTCCTTCGTGTCAATCAGCCAAGATGTTCAAGGCATGTTGAACACTAAAAGACATTTCTGACAATGCTTCATGCAGCGAGAGTGCTACATGTAGTAATGATTCCTCGGTTCTGGTGCTCAGTGAATGCCCGCAAACATCTTTATGACACATATTTGTAAAAGGTGGGTATCTGAGCTTTAAAAAAACAAAGAAGGGTTGCTACCAAATATCATCAAAATTAAAAATGTTGCATGCCTGGTCACTATTTCCAAAAATGTGTTTCTTTTAAAGAAATGAAAATAAACACCTGTCTGTCGGGTCATTTTCATGGATTTTGAAAATGAGAAAATTTTAGGCGATATTCAGAAATCTCATCCGTTCCTAAACCATCTATCTCTATTTGATGTATCACCCGATAGTGACGACAGTATACTCGGAGAGCTGACGAAGATGATTCCTGAGTTGAAAAGCAGGAATAATCTTTGTCAAAATGCCGCGGTTGACTGTATTATTGATAAATGTGCTTTCAGAAGCTGATGGCGACGCGTTTGTTCGGTCTATCATCAGATGCGGTAAATGAGCTGCAAGAAGTCGGTATTATAAGCTATCTTGATAGAGCGAAACAACACAATGCCATCTTCCGACAACTTAAAAGCGTCTCATCGCTTTGTAGGTTGTTCCTCGCTTACGGAAAGAGCCTATGGTTACGCAAGGCGATATCGATATATTCGTCGAATTAATCATCGAACTAATCGAAAATATTCCGCACCTATCCGACCTGTATATCCGTTACATAGGAAGCAACCAGACCGCGATGAAATATTGGGGTGTTCGAACTTCGCTGAATCACTGAATCACTGAACACTAAGACGGGTAGGGTTCAGGCGCAATTGGCGGCCATCTTAGTATCATACGTCCCGCTCATGAAGTACAGGGATTGAATATGTTCCTTGCCACCATGCCACCAGGGGGAATTAAATAGTGAATCATATAAAATTTGCCTATTTGGAGTTAGGGCTGTTAATAAGCCAAAAAATGATACCTGAAATTTTGCAATTGTTTCACGGCTCTGCTAAGCTTAAAACTTGACCCGGCCGGCCGTCTATCTACCCTGTCCATCTTTTAGAATCTTGATCTACCATAACAGACCCGGCAGCTATAGAAAGTAACTGATTACAAATTACCGGATTAAATTTTACAAAAATTACCCAACCGCTGCGGAGAAACGAAGTACCGTATAATCTTTGTTTAGCCTGAATGAATATTTCACCATTTGTTGTTGAGTTGACAGGAATAGTTATTTAATTACTCGACAAGGCTCCCCTGGCGTCTCATATCTCCAGTAGTTCGTCGCGCTGTTTCGTCCAAATCGTAGCAAGTTTGACATTTATACCTTTCGCCTCTCAGGGCAGCTTTCTGCCGGAGAAGCGCATCGCCTAACAGGGCAGCTCTGCAGATTGTTTAGAACGGCTCTTCTCGGTGGCAGCACCGTACGACACGCATGATTCGTATTCCTAAACTATTCCGCTACAAACGTCGAAAATCGGGTTAAAAACCAATGTTTTGTGTTTTTCAATGCGAAAAATCTACTCATTTCATTATTGCATATCATTTCATCTGAATTCGCCCGTATTTTCCATTGCCAATTTGTGAAATTGTTGAGAAATGCGATTGCGCCGAGTGTTTTTCAATAAAAGTCAAATTCTGAATCAACTTACTTTATTGCGACCAGAGCTGCCAAATTGTTCCTGATTTTCAGTATTTGTTACTATTTTTTAACGAGATATACTGCTTTTTTTGAAGTTTCATACGTACAGGAATATGAAAGATGTTCCTGTCGGATGGTCTTACTGTTGATTACTGATTAATTTTTCTTGCATACTTATATTTCAATGTTTATTTACTGAAAAATCTCAATTTGTTACGGTTGGCAGCCCTGTGCTACATGTGTTATCAATGCAGAGTGAACATTTTGAAATGAATGATGACATCTAAAAGGGAACGAGGCTCCAAAGTAAGTCTATCATAAATATGTGCGTCTCAGTGTCACACACCAATAATTGGCATCCCCAAAATCTGAACCAGCGCGTCTTTGCCGAACGATAGATGGATTTATTAACTTCTTGTCACCCTACCTACAGGCTCTGAATCTAACTCTTGTGTCCGGTTATTTTCAATCTAGAAATCCTAACTTGTTTAGATTAGATGATTTGAAGTCGGTATTTTGCCAATGGCTTCAAAACATCGAACAGATATCTAAACCTTCGCTGATCTGTTTGAGTTTTAAATGCGTCGATTCATTGTCATCAAACAGTAAAGTTTGAAATTTTCAAATCAAAGATGGACCCGCCCTCCACTTCAATCGATTATCTCATTTCGTTGATCATGTTTAAACAGATTTATTTATGTATTGTACTTAGGCCGGTTTTATAGACTAGTATTAACTTTAACCCGGGGGCTAATTTAATTCATTTTCAATTGATTTAACCCCCGGGTTAAAGGTAATACCAGTCTATAAAACCGGGCCCTGGTGTGTTCTAAAATCTCTGCATTTTTCGCAGGGTTGAATTTTTAAACAATAGTTCTCTAAACCAACCACAGTTTGTACAAACATTTATATTTTACATACTTTATCTGGGTTTCAGTTCATACAAGCCTTTTTTTCTGAAACCACATTCTAGTTTTATATTACAACATTTCGTATTGATTGTCATATTGTACACATTAATGCTAGTTTTTCTGAAATGAATAAATGAATGGATAAAACGGTATATCGGGGATGTTTAACTATGTATATGTGTCGAAGTGTACATTGAGAAAACCTGGCGGTAGCCGGGCTTTGCGGTAAATGGGAGGGCGGTATATCGGGGGTGTTTTACTATGTACAGTGGCATCTCGTTATAACGGACTCGGACACGACGATTCATCGGATATAATAACAAATATAGAATTTCGTCCCAAGAATGAAAATCCGATTAATTTCATACTGGATATAACGAACTATCGGTTACAACGAACGTATTTCTGGTCTAATGAAGTTCGCTGTAACGAGTTTCCACTGTATTTGTATAGAGATGTTCATTAAGAAACCGTGACGGTAGGCGGGGATGCGGTATATCGGGGGTTGACTGTGTTGGCGTAGAAACCCTGAATGAGTATTTTGCTTGATTTCTTAGTCAATCATATCATAAGTAATACATGTACGTAGATACAAAGGTATTTCTGGAGTTATTTCTGGAGATATTTTTGTCGAAATAATGAATTACTTTCCAAAAAAATTGTTCTTGTTTGTGTTTTAGATCACAGTTAAAAGAAGAGGAATTCTCGGTGATCCGCGAAATGGAAAAATGCTGCGCGAAAATCGCCGAGAGAAGAGCGACGTCGATTTGCTGTCCCGGGTTTTTTCAAGAACGAATTCGGCATATAATGTCTTAACATTTTCAAATCAATAATGGGCGTGTTAAAATCGAAATTTCACAATACTTCCACTACATTTCCGGCACTCCCGTTCGAGAAATCCAAAACGGATATTTTCATCCCGCACAAAAAGTACCGGCCATTTCCGGTCGAATTGCGCAGCGAACCGCGAACTATTTGTAGCACATTCAGCGCGATGCCTCGCACAACCGGTCGGAGACCAGGTAACTACTGACTCTGACTTATCGCATTCATATATAAAATCTTTTAATAAGAATACTGATATAGAGGTCCTAGCTCAGAAGTAAGAACTACGGTTAATAGTTGGAAAATGTAATTTTATTGTAGTACTCAAAGTGAGAGCTGAGTGTAAGTGACCACGAGTCAGAGAAAAGAGAGAGAGAGCGACGTGTGTCTCCGGGTTTTATACCCATGAGGACCACGTCATCAGGAGTGTTAAAACAATAGCCAGAAGGCTAGACATATTATCATTATTATCAGTACTGACCATATGACCAGCACACAGGACTTTGATTGATCAGGTCATTTGTCCTGAGCACTCGTCTTACGGAACAGTACTGCCTGTAAATTACATGTATTACTAACATACATTCTATATATCAATACCGCTGTCTTCTGGATATTCTGCTGGCAAATGCGTCGATAGAAATTACAATATTGAATCACAACGAATGGGTCGATGTTGAAATTGATGATTTGATTCCAGTAAACTGGTTCATGGAATACGGGATTCAGGAACCACTGGAGAATTTTTTGTGGCTCGTCGACTGCGAGTTTATTCCGTGTTCAGACGTTGAACTGGTAGGTTGCGGAGGTATTTCCACGATTCGATCAATCTCACCGCGGCTGATGACTCCTGAAGGATTCGTCGTTAAATGGCATCTCGCATCGACTACAGGTAATATGGCTACCTCATAACTCCCCCCCTATGACATCATCACGATATCTACCCTTCCCATGGATGCCTCTGTGAGCTCCCATATGACATCATTAAATACCGTAATCACCTAGACCTTTCCAATGGCTTCTTCCATAACTCCCCTATGACATCATTACGATATCGACCCTTCCCCAGACTCTGCGAGTTCCCCTATGACATCATTAATTACCGTGGTAATGACCGTGGTAATGACCTAGACCTTTCTAATGGCTTTTTCCATAACTCCCCCTATGACATCATCACGATATCTACCCTTCCCCAGACTCTGCGAGTTCCCCTATGACATCATTAAATACCGTGGTAATGACCTAGACCTTTCCAATGGCTTCTTCCATAACTCCCCCTATGACATCATTAAGATATCGACCCTTCCCCAGACTCTGCGAGTTCCCCTATGACATCATTAATTACCGTGGTAATGACCTAGATTTTTCTAATGGCCTTTTCCATAACTCCCCCTATGACATCATCACGATATTGACCCTTCCCCATGGCTGCCTCTGCGAGTTCCTATATGACATCATTAATTACCGTGGTAATGACCTATAGACCTTTCTAATGGCTTCTTTCATAACTCCCCCTATGACATCATTAAGATATCTACCCTTCCCCAGACTCTGCGAGTTCCCATATGACATCATTAATTACCGTGGTAATCGCCTAGACCTTTCCAATGGCTTTTTCCATAACTCCCCCTATGACATCATCTTATCGTATACAGTAGATTTCGGAACTATTTTTATTATGACTACAGGTTGCCGAATAGACTGGTACCGCTCTAGCCGGAAACTACTGAATAAACCCTTCTAGGAGCACGGTTACTCCCGGAATATCACCCATTGACATCACTGATAAACTATGGTTGCTGCCAAAAAATCACCCTTAGACATCATAAATAATACGGTTGCTTCCATAAATCACCCTATCACGTCGTAAACCAATAAACCGATAGAAAATCATAGGCGTCCCCAGAGGGGTGTGGGGGTTACCCCCTTTCGAGATTTACTTCTTAAATTACTCTGTTATCAATGTACAAGATTTTTCTTGCCAATTTAACTTGTCTTTTACCTCTTAGTGATAAATTTAGAGCCTGAAAAAACGTCTCTAAAACCCACCAAACACCCGACATTGTGCTTGGATACTGGATTGATGCCCCCTATGAAAATTCCTGGGAACGCCTATGAAAATTGCGATGAAAATGTGTTCTATTTTTTTCTCTACAGCGTATCGCATTTATCCGGGAACTAGTAGTGCCGAATACTTCCCGCAGCCCCGAATTCGCCCTCATCCCAACGGCAAATACGTCTGCTTCGTCGACGGCTGTAAGATCTACGTTCAGGATATTGAAACGGGCGCGTTCAATGAGCGAGAACGTCTTAAATTCGATACCAGCTACTACATCAGTGCGCACTGCTGCGGCGCCGTGTCACCGAACGGCGCATACCTCGCGTTCATCGCTCGCTTCGGCGATGAATTCGAACTCTCGGTCATCGAGACACGCGCGTTCCGAGTCGTCGGTCGCGTGCGATACAGCGACATCGGTCGCGACGAGTACGTAGGCGGCGAGTGTAAGTGGTCGCCGGATAGTCAGTTCATCGCCATCGCCATGTCGAACGGTGACATATCTCTCGTCGACTGTCGTGATAAAAAACGCCCCGAGCCGTTTTTGAACGTCGTCGATGATTTCGAAAAATTCGGCAGTCGAATTTCGAACCCGCGAGCGTTCGACTTCGACCCGAAATCGGCGCATTCGGTGTTGGCGTTCGCGACGCGCGGCAACGCCAGTAAACTCCACGTTTACGATGTCGACGAGAAAGCGGTCGTTCGGTCGACGGTGTTGACGACAAACGAACACGAAGCGGACGACGAAGACGATTTCTTTTTATTTTACGGCCGAAACTGTCCGTTACGATACAGTCGCAGCGGAGATGTAATCGCCGTCACGCTCGGATTGCGAATTCAGATTTTAAACGCGAATGATCTACGAGTGATTTATATCCTGGACGGTATCGCGCAGGATAACGGCGGCTACGTTCGACAGCTGGCGACAGGGAAATACCCATTTACCATACATGTTTCGTTCAGCCGATTCGACGAGTACCTGGCGGTTTCGTCGACGGACGGGTTCATACGCGTTTGGCAGTTGGACGCGGATTTGAATTTGCAGGATTTGTGTCGTAAGGTGATCCTGGCGAGCACGTATTGCGATCGAGTGAAATTTTTACCGATACCCGATCGTTTGAAGTTTTATCTTCTGCAAATACCGGACTGGGCGGCGTCCTGCGACGCTGAAGCTTATGTATGAGATGTGATATATTTGATTATCCCGAAGAGTACAATGCGCTACCGGTACCGCCAACTGGTAGATGATTCCGTGGTGGTGTACCAGGTGTCGCTAGTAGTAGTTTCCGGTAGTTAGTTTCCCTGTCTGCCCTGGTCGTTCGTGTCAATCAGCCAAGATGTTCAAGGCATGTTGAAGACTTAAAGATATTTCTGACAATGTTCCATTCAGTGAGAGTGCTACATGTAGTAATGATTCCTCGGTTCTGGTGTTCAGTGAATGCCCGCAAACGTCTTTATGACACATATTTGGCTGGGTATCTTAGGTCTAAAGAAAACAAAGAGAAGGGTTGCTTCCAAATATCATCAAAAATAAAAATGTTGCATGCCTGGTCACTATTTCCAAAAATGTGTTTCTTTTAAAGAAATAAAAAAATAAACACCTGCCTGCCGGGTAATTTTCATTTATCAACCGCGTCGTATCAGACAATGTACGGGGTTCACACGGACATTATATCATACTGGTTTTTTACTCTTATCTATCGATGATAAAATATTTGTCACTGATATGCGCATTTAATAGTTGGTGACTCATTGAGCAGTACACATATTGAGTGGTACACTTATTTAGCAGTAGTTTCTGTGCTTAAAGTACACGTTTGATGCAGTATATATTCATCTTACAGATTTATCATATCATCAGGTATGTTGTTTAGAATTGTTTAGCGTTCGTTTCGACCAGACGGCCGGTAGACAGTTTGTAATCTGTAAACCTGATAGAAGCGACCGGTAGAGAGTTTGTAATCTGTAAACCCGATAGAAAGGGCCGGTAGAGAGTTTGTAATCTGTAAACCCGATAGAAAGGGCCGGTAGAGAGTTTGTAATCTGTAAACCTGATAGAAGCGGCCGGTAGAGAGTTTGTAATCTGTAAACCTGATAGAAGTGGCCGGTAGAGAGTTTGTAATGAAATGAATTCTAAATTCTGTTTTTCAGTACATCTACTATGGCGCAGAGTAATCCGGAAATAAATGCAGAAAATTCTGAAATAGTTCAAATCGGTGACAAGATGGCGGAGAGTAATCCAGGAATAAATGTAGAAAATGCTGAAATAGCTCAAATCGGTGCGACTAATACAATAAATTATACAAGAATAAATCAGTGCTGCCACCAAGATAAGCAAGGCATCGACAGACCTCCTCAGAATCTAGGTAATTATAGATTTCATGCATTTAAATTTTGGGCTCAGTTTCACGGATCTGAATCGAGTCCGAATGTCATCTTAAATCATGAGACTGGTCTCTGACGCAATTGAGATTACTTGTCTCTCAATATTCTGAAGTCCAAAATGAACCCACCCGATTCTTTTCAACATTAAAAGGAACATCTTTTAGATTTAACCTGCAATGTAGCCTATGATTGTTTTCTTTGAATTTGAAAAATGAAATATGAAATCAGCATTTATCTGAAGTCGTAAATTCATTTCATTTTACAGATGTTACTCAAGTTCGGGAGTGTCTGGAAGAAACGTACAAACAAATGATCGATGTTGAATATTACAGAGAGGTTTGGTGGAGCGATAAATTCATCAATTTCCACGACTTCTTCACCAGAGAACACGTGAAAATTCGACCCCGAAAACGAAATCCGCTGAGCTATGAAGAAAGTGAGGAACAGTCAGTGATTTTACCCGATGATTTCAAGGAGCTTTTCGCTTATGATCAGCGCGCTATGAAACGCGTGTGCCTCGTAGGTGAGCCCGGTATGGGTAAAACTACACAAATAATCAATCTGGTTTTAAGCTGGACGAGCTCACCGACGAAGTTTCTAAAGGAGTTTCCTATGTTGTTTTATATACCGTTAAATGATCTTCCCGCTGATAACGCGTGTATTTATAAGTACATTTTCGAAAATCTTATAAATCAAGAAATTAAAAAGAATCTGACGGTTGATAGTTTTAAGAGATTCGTACGGGAAAATGCAGAAAAAGCGATGTTCTTTCTAGACGGCTTCGATGAGTTGAAACACGATGAAGCGAAGAAACGTGTCATACGCGTCACCAATGAATTACCAAAAGTGCATATCGTCATAACAACGCGCGAGTCCGGGGGCAGCATGATCGTCACCAATCCAAGATTTACCATTGCATCGATATCCGGCTTCAAAACGGAAGAAGTCATCGATATAATGAAGAGGAAATTCCCCCAGCGCGATGCGGATGAGCTATTCGACCTACTTAGAAGTAAAGCGTCACCTTTATTTCAAAGTATCTACTACAACCCGTTGATACTATACATGTTTTGTTTTCTCTACATGGACAAGGACGAAATTACGATACCATCAAAACTCACCGATATCTACATCGATTTGACATGTTTTCTGATCAGTAAACGCGATGGCATCGACTTGTCGTCGGAATGTTTTTTTCGCGATATCGAATATTCCGAGACGTTTAAGGAAATTTGTCTAGTTGCGTACGAGACGCTCATCGCGCGTCAAAACAGCTTCAGCGAAAATCGTCTCAAACCCGACGAATCGAAGATGACGGCTTTGACGTGCAAAGAGATGTCGCCGCGACAGAAATCAGACCGCTCCGTCCAGCTACGGTTCATACACAAATCTGTGCAAGAATTTATGGCGGCGGTACACTCAGTAGTACAATTCAACGAAAGTGGTGAAACACCCTGGAAAAAATGCTCGTTTGATAAACTGCCGGAAGAACTTGAACAATATGGTGAATTATACCCGAGATTCATGGCAGGGCTGCTGCATCGTTACAAGCATAACCGCGGCCTCGGTGAACTTTTCAAGACTTTGATAGATAGAAATTTGAAAGCAGTCACAATCGATGAACTAAATCACGTGGAAATGTTTAACCGTCGAAGTAGTTTCCTAATGTCGGTCATTCCCGATTACGAACGCTTCATCGAACTCCGATCCGAAAGCTACGTATTATCTTATGAGTTATCGATCTACCTGCATGAAGCCGACTGGCCGGACGACGCAATCGCGGAAATAGTTCACAATATCGGAAAAATGTTGATCGTACGTTCATTAATGAGGTTTGAAATTAACACCCTGGCAAAAATACTCGAACACAAACAATGCCCGACCGAGGTAGTTTATTTAAGGGATCCTCTTTTCGAACTGAAACCCGGCGGAATATTCGACGACGAATATTCTACATTGGCAACAGCCATGGCGAGTAACACTTGTCTTCAGGGTATGATAGCCAAGACAGACACGAATATCCCATCGCCAATAGACAAGCATAATCCGTACTTGACTTTGTGTCAGAAGAGCAATAGCATGAACTGGTTTGTGTGCCTAGATGGACACGACATTTTTGGTACCCCCGATATTATATACTACAAGAAACTCGAGCGCGAATGGATAAGAATGAGTCGAGTGATTACACCCGATGATGAAGATCAGCTGATCAGTCGTGTTACCTCAACACAACATAGACAGGAAATTCTATTTATCGAAAATGCGACTCTAAGTGCGAAACTTTTAGGCGATATTCAGAAATCTCATCCGTTCCTAAATCATCTATCTCTATTTGACGTATCACCCGATAGTGACGACAGTATACTCGGAGAGCTGACGAATATGATTCCCAAGTTGAAAAGCATTCACATTTTGGACAAAGTGATGTTCGATGAAAATTTGACCGGGAAAGAATTGGACCTTTTTAACGCAGCGTTAAAATCTTCGGCGATCGAAACGATACAGCTCGATCTGGTCAAATTAACGACGAATCAGTCGATAGAAATCAGTGATAGCGTCGGCTCGATGCCGAAACTGAAGCATCTTACTTGTCACGCAACTAGTAATTTGCAAATAGGCCGCGTTCTAGGTCAAATGCCGCGGTTGACTGTATTATTGATAGATTTGCTTTCAGAAGCTGATGGCGACGCGCTTGTTCGGTATCTATCATCAGACGCGGTAAATGAGCTGCGAGAAGTCGGTATTATAAGCTATCTTGATAGAGCGGAACAGTGTAACGCCATCGTCCGACAACTTAAAAGCGTCTCATCGCTTCGTAGGTTAGAGTTCCTCGCTTACGGAAAGAGCCTGGTTACGCAAGGCGATATCGATATATTCGTCGAATTAATCGAAAATCGTCCGCACCTATCCGACTTGTATATCCGTTACATAGGCAGCGACCAGACTGCGATGAAATATTGCATCAGGTCAGAAATTAAGAAAATCAATAAAAGAGTGAGAATAGATATATAGACAGAACAGAACAGCGCTGACGTCAATCTTCATTCATCAAGAGCTGGAAATAAAAAACCGGTCGTAAACTAACCATATTTGACATCCTCCCCCGGCAGGGATTCGAACCTGATGGCATCGAGATTGCCACGGCACGAAACCCTGCCACAATCGACCGTGTGCGCAGATACATGCGCAGTTCAGATGATGTGATTTTTAGCCAATCAGAAATCCCGTTTTATTTTAGCCCGGGTTTTCCCATTTATGGTTCCTCCTTGTAATTTGCCTCAACGATTATACAACGAGCAATCTGATTGGTGCCGCCAGTTTTCGTTCGGATAGTGCGCATGTAACTGCGCACATGGTCGTCTATGGCAGGGGTTCGTGCCGTGTCTGAGTGTAGCGATGCCATCAGGTTCGAGTCCCTGCAGATGGAGTATGCATATTTGATAGCAGGATCAACTGCCATACTTTTTTAATTCTTTTTTATTATATTCTGTAAACCGATGCATTTTATGATAATGATAATGATGATAATAATAATGATTGTTATTATTATTTAATTTGTATATAGTGAAACAATGTTCAACGGCGCTGTTGATACATGTAGTTCGCACCTTTGAAAAGGTCAGTTTTATATATTTGCATCTGAAAGACAGAACCGATGTCTCTGAAAACAGAGTGGTGACGGTGGTAGAGAGTTCCTGATTTGATGTGTTATTGCTAAAAATGAACACAAAGTCCCCACATACAGAATATCTAAGATATTTAGTTTTGGTAAATTCGTACCCAGATGATAGATCTAGTTTCTGTATTTCAGGTATTTTGATCAAATTAAAGGATTTTCGAGAACATTTGAAAGAATTTTTAGAAGGAATCGCACCATTATGAGTTGAAGGGACCGTGTCACTGGTATCGGCCATCTTGGACCGTTTCGTACGATATATACCTCTAAAGCGCCGACCGTGACGAACCGTCGTGTATTTTACAAAAACTTCTCCTGTCGAGCTGAAAGGGAAAATTCTAAAAATTAAAAAAGATTTACCAGATGGAAGCCCACTTCTAAATTAGCCCGAAGGAGGTATCGATTGTAAAATTTCAATTTCGTCCCGCCACAATTACCAAGCGCAGTAGGCAAAATCATTGTCCCATTTTATCTCGCGAAGAGCAGTGCGATAAAATTTTTCACTTTTTCACCGTCATTATCTTTCTAACGAATCTTTAAGGAATTTCAACTCGCGCGAAAGACTCCCGAATCAGAGCCTACTAAGACTAAAAAAACATACTCAGTAAAGACCATGAAAACAATATTTCATTACACCAAAGTTTCCATGACTTTGACTACCGACTCGAGGACTAAAGAGCTGACATTTCCTCTAAATTGGAAACTAATTCTAAATCCCCCAAATTTGAAATGCCGGAAGTGGATCGATTTGGATTAAAACCATCCGCAATGAAAAAAAAACAATAAACGAAGGATTCACAGTCAAATGACTACTTTGAGTTTTTGAAATTCGTTTGCAACTGATTGAGGAAATTCTTTCAGTTTCTCTCTTTTATTTTGGTTTGGAATCTTCGAGGATCGAACCTGGCTACCGACTGGACTGGTTACCGGGATAAGTTGCACAGACAACCAGTCTACCTACATGATAGACTGGTTACCGTTATGAGACAGGCAACCAGTCTAACTACAGGTTTGAATGAGTTTTTTATTCAACATGTGGCAGCACCGTACGATACATCTCGGCATTCCTCAACTATTCTGCTAGAAACGTCAAAAACTGCTTTAAAAATCCGAAATTCGAACTGTTGAGGCGAAGAACCAGTGTGTAAGGTATCTATATAATACAAACAAGGTATTTCCTATAGTACATGAGTAAAAATATTGCGCTAGAAAACTTAAATTTCGATCCCAAAGGCAAACAAAAAAGTAAACAAAAAATCTTTCAATCAATCAAATCAAATAGTTTATTTAGATATTTCAGTTAGGCCCTATTGGCAGGTGATATTTTGCCGATGCGGGATTATTACCGGATTGCTGTTAACAATATTTTTCCAATTGAATAGCTCATTCTGATTGGCTAGTTCAGGCACAGAAGTGCATAACTAAGAAAAATTGCCTCTAACTAGAAAAATTTAGGAAAAGAAGTGTTGAACAGAGTTGGAGAAAATAGCCCCTCCAACAACAGTCCAAGCGAAGCAGTCAGAACCACCAGTCAGTGCACCATGGCAGGGCTGTCCATACCTAGCATTTGAATTTGGGGGAGGGGCAGAGAAAGGAAGGGGCTGGATATAACAACGATATTTGCAAAAAGGGCACTTTCTCCAAATTTCCCAACTGCCCTGTCTGCAACCCCCCCCCCCCTCGAATACAGCCGGGCAGTTTATTTAATAGCCTCTGCGGCTCTGTTCTCCATGTAGCTTAAACGTAGTTCGAAGTTTAGCGGGAATGGGGTTAATTTGTTGGCAGTGGCCCTTCTGGCAACCACTGTGAAAATGTGTGTATGTACTTTTACACTGTTCCCGCGGGTTGTTCTTTCTTTGTTTTGTGTTGGTGGAGTGGAGCCCAGAGACAGACGAGGTATCGAAAAAACCAACGTCAGAGAGCCTCATTACATAAGCTCCAGAATAGCGAAACTAAAGCAGAAAACCTGTTATCACTATTGCTTGACAAGTTTACTATTTCTTAGCTCTAATGTGATGGGTGCTCTAATCTAATGTGATGCGAGGCAGAAAACCCGTTATTGCCGCTTTTGCTTAACAAGTTTACTATTTGTTAGCTCAAATGTAAATGGTGCATCGAGGCAGAAAACCCATTATTGCCGCTTTACGGCTATATTTGATATTCTATTTCTATTTTCTAGGTTTGACTATTGCTGAGCGACACCGGACCAGTCGACCAGCAGACGACAGGATGAGCGAACAGATGAAATTCATTGTCGCTGAACTGGCGAAACCGCCGTTCAATAAACACTACAATCTGATCAGTTTCGATTCTCTGGAGAGCGTTCAAGTTCTACAAATCGTCACTGACGTTCTCGGCGAAATCGACCCCAAGGTCAGGCGGAAAACAATTTTTTTTAAACACCCAGACCCTCAACCCGCTAAGCGCCGCGCAGGGCATTATAAGAGGGTTCGATGTTTCCTTTTCCCAATGGGGGAGAGACCAGAGAAGAACCTTCGTCCGAGAAACTATGTCGCAACCAGGGTTTGAACCTGTAATCCCTAGATTGACGAGACCAGTGACCGGCGGCTTAAACCACTCGGCCGCTGTGCCTCCCTTTGAAAAAATTGATTGATGATGTCATTTGGGGATTTATTTCGACATCTTTTCGGAGGGGTCTATAAGTCAGCCATCTTTTTAGAAACGTCTATAAAACCTCCTAGATCACTTACGTACCTGGAAATCAGGGAAAAGTTCGGAGAATTGTCTTTTCTTTATTAGAAAAATCAGGGAATAGTAGAAAACAGGGAAATTTTGTAAAAAAATAGCTTTCAGGAAAAGTCATGGAAATGTGTTGAAATTGCTAGATGACAATCAAACAGTTTCCATCTATGTCTTATGAATTTGACTGTGTTAATTTATTGGATTCTTAGCAGATCATGTCGGGGAAAATAACGTGCATGTCAGGGAATAGTTAAAGAAGAAGTCAGTGAAATAGAAATGGCCGCCCCCGGTTTAATGATTTATTCGTTGTTGTTGTATTTTGTAGCAAAAAGCCGATATTCGCGATGAAACGGCCGAACAGTCGGCGATCCGTCTGCTTAACATTCTACGAATTCTCAAATATAAACCGAAAGACAATGACATGTAAGTGAAATAGAAGATAACTGTGGAATTCACCTCACATTGTTCAGTCAAAATGTGTTCAAAGGCCTAATTGATTTTCTTCAATGGTGAAAAGTTGCTTCAACTTCTGATGAGAAATATAGAGAAATTGAATTGTGGAAAGCCATAATATGCCAGCAACACCTGGTGTGGTGGATACCCACTTCCACAAGTGGAATCCTTTATTTGCGCCGTAGTTGTTGTCCTACTCTGCACTTGTGACATCCGGTGGATTTTCACTTTTCACAAGTGGTGTCCTCTGTTGCCGCAGTAGTTGATGTCCTACTGCACATTAGCGACACCTGGTGGATCATCACTTGCCACAAGTGGAATCCTCTATTGCCGCAGTAGTGTATGTCCTACTGCACACTAGTGACACCTGGTGGATCATCACTTGCCACAAGTGGAATATATTGCCGCAGTAGTGTATGTCCTACTGCACACTAGCGACACCTGTTACATCCTCACTTGCCACAAGTGGAATCTATTGCCGCAGTAGTTGATGTCCTACTGCACACTAGCGACATCTGGTGGATCATCACTTGCCACAAGTGGAATCCTCTATTGCTGCTGTAGTTGATGTCATAGTGCACATTATGGTGGATCTTCACTCACCAAATCCTCGTTTGCCCGATATTAACTTTAGGTTCATCGATTTGTTTTCGTTTTTAGGAGTAACTTCCGTCAAGGCCTCGTCACCGGCGACAAGTCGGTGATCTACCCGATACTGACGTGGCTCCTCGTTAAGAAGGACGAGCTGAAGAAACGCGCGTACCTCGCCAAGTTCCTCGTTAAAATCGAGGTTCCTCCCGACTTCATGCAAGAGGATGATATCGTCGCGCTTTACTCGCAGGTCAATAAATTAACCCTTTAAACTCTGAACTAAAAAACTGACCTATTTTGGAAATGTTTACCATACGTACGTATTCTGAAAAAGTTATGGGGTTACATCAGGAATGTTTCTCCCTCCCTTAGCTCTGTGAATCAGGCCTATCCTCTCTAGCTCTTCAGCTTCTAGTACATCTAGGCATTATTGGGGGGCATGGAACTGGGTATACACCCACAACTGGAAACACTACAGCCCCACAACTGTGTAACTAGGATCCAATCCACAACTGTGGAACTGAATATAAACCCACAACTGTGGAACTGAATACAAACCCACAACTGTGGAACTAGGATCAGATCTGCAACTGTGGAACTGAATACAAACCCACAACTGTGGAACTGAATACAAACCCACAACTGTGGAACTGAATACAAACCCACAACTGTGGAACTGAATACAAACCCACAACTGTGGGACTGAATGCAAACCCACAACTGTGAAACTGAATACAAACCCACAACTGTGGAACTAGGATCAGATCTGCAACTGTGGAACTGAATACAAACCCACAACTGTGGAACTGAATACAAACCCACAACTGTGGAACTGAATACAAACCCACAACTGTGGAACTGAATACAAACCCACAACTGTGAAACTGAATACAAACCCACAACTGTGGAACTAGGATCAGATCTGCAACTGTGGAACTGAATACAAACCCACAACTGTGAAACTGAATACAAACCCACAACTGTGGAACTAGGATCAGATCTGCAACTGTGGAACTGAATACAAACCCACAACTGTGAAACTGAATACAAACCCACAACTGTGGAACTAGGATCAGATCCACAACGCTGGTACAGATCCACAACTATGCAACTGGTTTCACCCCCACGACTGCGGAAGCGGATCCTGATTATTTTTGTTCCGTTTATTTTCAGTACGAAGATCACATGGAACAATTCAAAGATCTTCACAAACGCAGCGAAGAGCTGAAGAAAAACGGCCTGTCGACGGGTGATATTAAAAAAGACATCGCCAGCATGGAAGAGGAGAAAGAACACTTACTGAAACGCGTCGAAAGACTGAAGAAAAAGGTACTGAAATTATAACTTAGTTCTCTCGATCTCTAAACATATTCGGCCTGAATGACAAATATATGTTGGCGCCATGTAGGCTGTTTTGGTTTTCAATGGAATACCAAAACACAGGGTTATACGTAGTGAAAATCAGTTCATTTTCAATGAAATTTGCACTTAATTTTAGGCTCCCAGATTCGAAAATTGTCAAACGAATCCACTACTCCTGATATGTTTCGTTGTTTTCTAGGTCGAGTCGAATCCGTCTGCTACTCCTGATATCGATATTTCCATGTTTCGTTGTTTTCTAGGTCGAGTCGAATCCGTCTGCTACCCCGATGTTGAACGTCGCACGCAACCTACGCATGGAACGCGACCGTGAACAAAAACTAGCCAATCAAAAACAAGAACAGAAGAATCTCGTGAGTTTCAAACTTCTAATCGAAGTCTCGAATACAGGGATGAGAATTCCCCGCGGATCCGCGGTTTCCCGCGGATTTCAGTATTGAAAAATATCAATTTTCCAAATAGTCCAAAAATGATGTAAAAGTATGGGGTGGGGGTGATGATCTCACTCAATTGGTCCGGCGCGATCGGTAATCAGGTGAACCGTAAAAGCGTTCAGTGCCTGTTTTACTTATCGTCACGTAAAAGTATCGCATTTCAATGCATATTCATTGCAACACAGTGATTTTGTATGTACATTTGTACTACGATGAGTTTGTATGTATTTTATCGATCGGTTGCAGACACGCACGCACAGCAACAGTAGTAACGTATATAGGTCTACTTACTGTTGCTGCGTGTGTGTGGCGAACGCTTTCGGATATTATACACTACTGGGTGATGATTTTTAGTGAGCATTCATCGGCGCATTTTTACTGCAATAATTCAGGGCTCGACCCGTAATGCATGAGATGCTGAATGTCATCAAATGAGGATGTACCACATTGGAACTAGCCATTACCTTCAAAAATATAATAGTCGTTCATGGGTTCAAGATCGCTCTAAGTGCTCGGAAAACGTATTTAATTTCTAAAATTTTCTCGGGGGAGGGCCCCAACCCCCCCCCCCCGAAATAGCTTCGCGCCTTCGGCGCTCGCTAGTGCTGACGGCTACGCCGTCAGCTGGTTCGCGTATGTCACTCAAGAAAAATAACCCGCGGATTTTACAGGTCGGCGTTCTCATCTCTGCGAATATCTCTGATGCAATTGATTGACCCCTCAATTTTCGGAACAAACCTTTCGACGTGAACCTTTGATCTCTTTGATTTCTTTTGAAACTCCTTCTAAATGGTAAAATGCTTTTGATATAAACTAAGGTGCTTGAAACGGCTTTCAAATGAGAAAAATGCCCGAAACTCCAACTTCAATTTTGAGATATAGGCAATTACAAGTTTTTGTCTAGTTTGTAGTTGTACCTTAACCTACCCCTAAATTGGTACAGTTGGGACCAAGATTTTTTTTTACCCAATTCGGCAGTTACTAAATTAGAAATTAATGGTTTACCAAGATAGAGTCTACAGTAATTGGGATATGAAAGTGGTGCAGACAGTTCCATGAAATTTGAAATTTTCTCGTTTAAAATTGTAGGAATGACTGATTCGTAGGAACCCTTAGGTCAGAATAATGATAAAATCGATGTTTGTAATTTGTAGATAATGCACAGCGACCAAAGATTGTCGAGATTACAAAATCAGCTGAAAGACTTGAGACAGGCGGCGGTCGGCGCGACACCTGAAGGTATGAAATAGATCGACTATCCATAAAACATCAATATGAATGATTTAATTTTGATTACTGATTTCATACTTGAAAAAACTATCTTAGATTTCTTAGATGAATGTATGTGTCAAGAGGTTAATGCTTGTATCAGTCTGCAGCCTGGAACCTGGACCCCTTTAAACATTCATTATTGTAGTGTGAAGTGTGAATAGTTTTTGAGAGTGTGCTGATAAAATGTCTGGTGTTTGTAGTTCATTTTCAATTGAAAATGTCTCGGGTGAAGCCCTGAACACATGTGAAGTGTGGATGATCAGTTTTTGAAAGTGTGCTGATAAAATTTCTGGTGTTTGTAGTTCATTTTCAATTAAAAATCTCTCAGGTGAAGCACTGAACACATGTGAAGTGTGGACGATCAGTTTTTGAAAGTGTGCTGATAAAATATCTAATGTCTAGTGTTTGTAGTTCATTTTCAATTAAAAATGTCTCAGGTGAAGCACTGAACACATGTGAAGTGTGGACGATCACTTTCTGAAAATGTGCTGATAAAATATCTAATGTCTGGTGTCTGTAGTTCATTTTCAATTAAAAATGTCTCAGGTGAAGCACTGAACACATGTGAAGTGTGGACGATCAGTTTTTGAAAATGTGCTGATAAAATGTTTGGTGTTTGTAGTTCATTTTCAATCAAAAATGTCTCTGATGAAGCACTGAACACATTAGAAGAAGTGTGAATGATAAGTTTTGCTGAGTGTGCTGATAAAATGACAACTTCTACGTACCCCGGTATCTTAAAATAGCCTGAGGTATCGATTACAAAAATCAATTTCGTCCTGCCATAATTACCAAGCGCAGCATTCAAAATCAATATCTCATTTATGGCAAATCATTTCACAATTTTCTCACTATGCACAGCCCAGTAAAATTGGTCAATTATCGCTGTCAAACTCTAGCGAACAATTTCATAATTTCATCCTTCGAATTCTCGAAATATAAGAATATTCTTCAACCGAATGCAGACGGACAATGCCTGGATGGGTTGATAATGTCAAGCAGACGGATCGCGCACGGCAGACGAACATCACTGAGGTAATAATATATCGCGCATAGCAGACGGGTTGAGATTGGCGAGCAGACGGATTACGAACAGCAGAAAAGCAGACGGGTTGACATATTCGAGCAGACGGATTCAACAAAAAATCATTAACGTACTCGTTACGATGCTGACAAATGACACCGACGACGGGCAGACGTCGTTTAATTTCACGCTTACGCCTGATTGCTCATACAGCACAGACGGCTTGTACATGGCCGTTCTAAAACTCGTCGGCGGAACGTCGATAACCCTAACTGGACTCGTCTTGAACGTCATCAACATCATCGTCTTGCGAAAACAACCGATAATTTCCGTATCGATTCAACTTCTCGTATATCTCGCGTACGCGGATATCGCCTTTTTGATATGTCGCGGTATCCGCGAACCGCTGCGTTACTGGATCGGCTGGGCCGTGGGCGGCGACTTCATCTTCCGGCAGAAGGTCCACCTGTATCCGCGTTACCGCGACTACCCGGAAGAGATCATCTACTTACAACCGGATATCTATTTATCGATCGATTTTCTACGCTACGCGACGCACGTGTCGCGTAACTGGCTGACCGTTTTGATCAGCGTCGAGAAACTGTTGTCGCTCGCGTTTCCGTTTTTCGCGCGCGCAAAAATCACGAAACGCCGCGCGCTTTACGCGTACATCGCGGCGTCGACGCTTACTTCGTGCGTCTACCTACCGCATATTTACGGCCTCGCTCATAAAACCGACGTCACCGGTTACGACGTCTGCACCGGCCGACCGGTGCGAGGTCTGCTGCACACGTTCAACGTCTGGGACCGATGGAAGTCCGTGAACTCGTGGTTTCTAAGTCACGCCGTTAAGGAAGTCCTGCCGTTCACGATCATCGTCGTTTCGAACGTCTACATTGTCGCGAAAGTTCGTCGCATTTCGCGTAGCCGCAAAAAACTGACGACGACGACGACGTCGGAATCGGCCGAATCGGAATACGCCGATTCGATGAAAGCCGTTCGTTTGACGGTCGCCGTTTCGGTTATTTTCATGATTTTCGAATTGCCGAGTTCGTTCACGAGTTATCAGAAGATCGTCGCGCTGTTCGTCGAGTTGCCGCGTCGGCGCCATTCGGGCACGACCAAAAACGTGCAGCGATTTTTCGCCGAATTGTTCCCGATCGCGGATTCGTCGGCGAACTTTTTCGTTTATTGTTTGGTGCATGATCGGTTTCGACGAACGGCGAAAGCGTTGTTCGTGCGCGAAAAAGATCAGTAACCCTTTTGGCACTGGCTAATTAATTTAATACGCGAACGAATTTAAGAATTTTTGAAAAATTGCCCCCAAGTGCAAGTGTATAACGGGCATAACGCTTTAGTGCTACTACTCCGCAGTGCGATGTATCGTTAGTTACTAGTACTTCGCAATTTTTGACGGGTACTGCTGTCTTTTAATAGATAAAAACTGATCGCTAATTACACCAATACGCCGCAAAGCGCAGTACTGATTTATACACCGCACTGCGGTGTAGACATGCTGAGAGGTTTAACCTTTCCCGATGAAAAGCAGGATTCTGTAGCGTAGTCATGACGAGTCCAAAAGTCTTCAGATGTTAGATTTGCTA
Source organism: Tubulanus polymorphus (assembly GCF_964204645.1). NCBI lineage: Eukaryota > Metazoa > Nemertea > Palaeonemertea > Tubulaniformes > Tubulanidae > Tubulanus > Tubulanus polymorphus. Next base: position 3,471,133 of record NC_134033.1, on the reverse strand, counting down.
AGAAAATCTTCCTCGCAATTTTTTTAAACAATATTAATTAGATACCAGCATTTTCTGCAGCATTTTGTTTTCCAGATTTTTTACATCAATATACAAACAATAACATAAAATGGATTATAGAATTTCTTAAACTTTAACACAAATTGTGCACAAAGATTCTGGGCCCACTATAAAAGGGGATACATGCATTTACGATTCGAGTCTGGTCAGGGCCAGAATGACCCGGTTCAAATCATCATCTCCGCGCAATATGAAGACACTGCTAGTGGAGAGTGAAGTCATTTTGACACGCACAAAATTCACCGACGTTTTGAGTTTGACGAATGTACCTACCAATATCCTCTCCATATTAAAAAACAGGACACTACTGAAAAACTACCTAAAACACCAACCAGAACAACTGACATCCTAATAAAAATACAGGCTGAGGTCTTTATTTTGATATTACGTGTACAAACTGGGGGCTGAGGACAACATACTTCCCTAAATTCTTTGTCCCAATACAACCTTCTTCACAACATAAACAAACTAACAACATTCTTCCTGTACTTTTAATTTTTCCACAATCTTCTAACCAGAGATAAAAACCTTCTGAACAAACAATTCTCTCTGGAAAGCGTAAGGTTTAATTCACAAAAATATGCGTTCCTTAAAAAATTTGATGTGCTCGAACTGCGCTGTAGACCTAGAACGAACAACATCACCGAATAAGTCTATCCCCAAGACTTCTAATTACCATAAATACACAATTTTTCCTTCCATTGGCTAAAACCCCCGCCACCTTAAATACACCCCTCATAACCGAAAACTCACTTCCCAGTGGCGGCAAAAATCTACTACGAGGATATAAGACAACGCTTTCATTCTACACTGCGTGCCGAATGAAAGTTACCGGTATAAAAAACGCGTACTCGGATTTTAACATCTTTTAAATCATTGCACATCTTCCGAATGTTTGCGTCGCGAGGATAGAATTTATTGAAAAGTGTGAGAAACTGCGATGAAATCGTTGTCCTTGCTTTAATTAATAGTCTTAATTGCAACTGATCTTACATATTTCCGCTTTCTGGTTTCGATGGGAAACAAAAAATTTGCACGGAATGAAAGATAAATAAATTCGGGATTGCCAAAATTGAGAGTTTGGAAAATTTGTTTTCTCAGCAATTTATAGAAGAAAGGTGAAAATGAGTATTAAATGAATTGGATCTCCAGCTTCCGTGTGACCCTTATTCTCATGCAATGCGTCTGTCGTGGGTCTGTCTGTCTTTCGTGCTACTTAGCTTCGTTAATAGTGGCTTGATCTTGATGAAACTCGGGTGTGATGTTAGTTCGAGAGCCTAGTTGTGCGGTGAAACGAATGGGCCCAGCGCGCCACTTATTGACAGGACTAGGCACTAAGAACTCTTTTTTCTCAGCGACATGACCTTGAAGATGACCTCATAACTGAGGAATGGGGGCGAAATTGAAAAAGTTATCTCGATAAATTCAGCTATTGGGTAACCAGTTTTTGAAAGTTTGCTGATAAAATGTCTAATGTCCGGTGTTTGTAGTTCATTTTCAATTATAAATGTCTCAGGTGAAGTTCTGAACACAATTGAAGTGTGGACGATCAGTTTTTGAAAGTGTGCTGATAAAATGTCTAATGTCTGGCGTTTGTAGTTCATTTTCAATTAGCGATACCGGCTCCAGACTAGATAGATACGTATGCATTCGTCTGTTCTGCTGATTCGCGGTGTTGTTTTTTCTCCCAGGATTGTTGCAGCGTTTGGAAGAGGAAACGAAAACGAATCAGTACATCGTGCAGGATCAGCTGCCAAAACAGGTCGACGGTCGGAAAAAAGTCGTCCAGGACTTGCAGCAAGTCGTCTCGGAGCCGGCGATGGGTCAACGCGACTTAGACGAAATACAAGACAAGGTTAGTACTGAACTCGAGTCGTAGTATGCGACTCCGGAGTCATAGTATGCGACTCCGGAGTCATAGTATGCAACTCCGGAGTCATAGTATGTGACTCCGGAGTCATTGTATTTGACTCCGGAGTCATTGTATTTGACTACAGAGTCATTGTATTTGACTACGGAGTCATTGTATTTGATTCAAGAGTCATTGTATTTGACTCAAGAGTCATTGTATTCGACTCAAGAGTCATTGTATTTGACTCAAGAGTCACTGTATTTGACTCCGGAGTCACTGTATTTGACTCGGGAGTCATTGTATTTGACTCCGGAGTCGTGGAACTAATGATGTCTGATTCCAGTTATAACTTACGTCTCGACTTGCTAGGCGCGGAAATTAAATCATAAAAGGTTACAATCTCATAGTGGCCATTTACCTGGAAAACCTTGGGAATCAAAAAAAATCAGGGAGAACTCTGGGAATTGGACAAATTCTACCGAAAACCTGGAATACTCAGGGAATTTGGATAATGCCCTTTAACCATGTGTTTCTCAATGTGATTCAATAAAAAAATGAATAAATTGTGAAATTTTAAATTTAGAAATTTCTCTGATTCATTCTCGGGGAATTTTGTGTAATCGCATGAAAAAATTGGGCAAACTAGCAGGGATTTATGTTAATGGGCGGAAAGTGGCCTCCACCCTCGATCTGCTATGGATCATCGAATTCCGCATGTAGAATTCTGTATGTAGAATTTCACATCTTTGAAACTAAAAAAAAATTGCAATCGAGCAAAATTTAACTCTACGATTCTAAGTGATGGCTCCGGAACCTGGAGTCCTTCGCCGCCGAACTGCCGATGTTATCTTGTTCATGTGTTCTGAGTTAGTTTCTTCGTTTTTTTTTTTCTAGATTCGCCAAACGAACTCCGAGATCAACGAACTGATCGAGAAGCGAATGAGAAGCAACGACCCGATCGACGATAAACTATCTCTATTCAGACAACAGGTTAGTGGAAAATCATGCCCTGACAAAATCATCTTCATTGTCATCGAATTAGTTGAAGCTTTCAATGAATTCAGATCAGTGACTATAGCCGTTTCAACCCGGTTCGAACAAAGGCTCAAAAGAAGAGATGACGACCCAACTTCCAAGCCAAAATGATTTTTTCGCCGAGCAATTTGATATTTGTATTTTTCTGTTAACCCTTTCCGTGCTGACTAATGAATACCCTAAGTGCTGGACAAAATGTGAAAATTCTGAAAAATTCCGCCCTAGTGTGTTGAATAACGTGAATACCACTATAGTGCGTCTACACCATGGTGCGGTGTATCGTTACGTACTAATATTTCACTATGTTTGACGGGTGCTGTCATCTCTGTATAGAGATAAAAACTAACAACTAATTACATCAATACACCGCAGTGCGGTGTACTAGCAAAATCAATTACCGATTCATACACCGCACTGCAGTGTAGACGTGCTGAAAGGGTTAACGATCATCTCTTACTTGAGATGATTACCCGGTACTTAATAAGAGACTTTTGAGATTCGTAATGATTGTTTTCTTCGCATTCCAGGCGGCCATTATCGCTCGTAAGAAAGAAGTGGCGGCCGAGAATCTGCGAGAGGCTCGAGAGGAGATGGTCAAAGCCGAACTGGAACTCGAGGAGAAGCAGACGGTTTTGAAAGAGTCGGACGGAGGCGAAGTTCTGAAAGGAGACGAGGTCTCGTATTGATTTAGATTTTCAACTTGAAATCGTTTTCCTACCCCAATTCTTGAATTAAATACAATACAACTCCGCTATCATTCGCAAGTTGGGTAAATCTTGTCCAAAGATCCGACAAGTGGAGTCTACTGTACTATCCAGCTCAGATATCACTCTCAATTCAAAAGATCTGACTTGAGCGGAGTCTACTGTACCATCCAACTCAGATATCACTCTCAAGTCAAAAGATCCGACTTGAGCGGAGTCTACTGTACCATCCAACTCAGATATCACTCTCAAGTTAAAAGATCAGACTTGAGCGGAGTCTACTGTATCATCCAACTCAGATATCACTCTCAAGTCAAAAGATCTGACTTGAGCGGAGTCTACTGTACCATCCAACTCAGATATCACTCTCAAGTCAAAAGATCTGACTTGAGCGGAGTCTACTGTACCATCCAACTCAGATATCACTCTCTGATGTCAAAAGATCAGACTTGAGCGGAGTCTACTGTACCATCCAACTGGGATATCACTCTCAAGTCAAAAGATTACACCTGAGTCTGATGAATATCCTTATTGAAACTAAACCCACTGAAATAGGGATTAGCATCTGAAGGGTTAAAGGCTTGTTGTGAGTCAGTTGGATCCTACTTATTGAAGCAAGCTCAGATGACTGGCTTTTAAAGACTCTGGTATGTTTTCTCATTCAATAGAATAAGGAATTTTTTCACCATTTGTTGTTTTCAGTTCAAACGCTACGTGAATAAACTGCGCAGTAAGAGCACCGTTTATAAGAAGAAGCGTCAGGAGCTGCACGAAGTTCGCGCCGAACTCGGCGTTTTGTCGCGCACGCAAGAAATTCTGAAACAACGCGACGACCACTTGAACCATCACCTCGTGAGTATCATCGGAAAAAATGTTTAAATCCCGACGTTTCTGAAAATTTTTAATTTGAAGGAATGTTAAATACAGTCAACCCTCGATATACCGCCCACACGGGCGCAGAATGATTTCGGCGGTATAGAGAGTATGGCGGTATATCGGCGGTGTTTTCTATCTATTTGTATAGAGATGTACTTTGAGAAAACCTGGTGGCAGATATTGAGGGGGGGGGCCGTATATCGGGGGTTGACTGTACTGAAATTTAAAAGGGTCTACGAATCCAACTATTGTCTATTTGAGTCCTTCAGAGGCTTCAAAGTCACAAATGATTGTGAATTTCTTCTCTGAGCTCTCCATCCCTGAAAATTGATAGTTTGAATTCTGAGAGCAGCACAGAGTTTCTTTCTCTAGTTCCTCTCCGCACTCCCCCCCCCCCCCTCAAACAATTGCTATTAATCCTGACAATGAATTTCTTTCTGTTGTCCTCTGAGCCCATCACCCCAGACAATTGATAGTTTCAATCCCTACAGCGACAGAGTTGATAGTTATCCTGACAATGAGTTTATATCTGTAGTTCGCTGAGCTCGCGACCCCAGACAATTGATAGTCTGAATCCCGACAGAGTTTCTTTCTGTGGTTCCTATCCGAGCTCACCACGATTACGACGATATTCATTTCGCAAACAGGCGATGGTCGAGAGTCAGAAAGGCGTGACCGGTTACCGCGACACGCAGGAAGAACTCGAAATGGTCTCGACGAAGAAAAGCGAACTGGACGAAGTGAAAGGCCGCACGCTCGACGAAATGGCCGACATGGTGCGCAAATTGAATATGAAAATACAAGAGAAGAAATCGTCACTGGCCCCGATCATCAAAGAGCTTCGGCCCATGAGACAAAAGTCTCAGGTGAGTAAGAGTCGCTTATGGAATGTGCAGACATCCGTAATTATTATAACCGGGTTACGGGAGTCGGATTGATATGAAAATTGTGAAAATGTAAAAAATCATGAAAATGTCTGAAGAATTCTAGAAGATTGTCTTTGAAGATATTTTGCTCGCAATTTTTTAAATGCCATATTCCATAGAGCTGAGAATTTATTCGTAATCGGTGTTAAAAGTTACCGAAAGTTTATTTCAATCAGATTTTGCTAAGTAACTGCTTATTTTATTGAACTTCGACGCGAAAAAAAAAGTTAAATATCTGAAAAAATCATGTGAAATTTCCTGGTATTTTGTTGAGGTAAAAGGGCTGAAAGTCAGTTGTAAGGATGTGAAAAAAGGGGAAAATTCCACAGTTCGATTCGGCAATTTGACACCTTGTGAAATTCAAGTTAAGATTTTTCAGCAAAATTTGTGTGGAAAATCTTCAATTTTTCAGCAAAATTTTTGTGGAAAATCTTCAATTTCTACTTGAACGGCTCTTTCATTTCATAGCTTGTCTTCGTTTTATTCTTACGTAGGAATTATCAGCGATTCACGAAGAAAAGAAGGCCGCCTACGACACGTTGTCGGCCGGACTGGAGAGCAATCGATCAAAACTTGAACAGGTTAGTTTGTCGGTCACCGATTATTTATGAATCGTTGACCTATCTTGTTTTGGCGAAGAAATCGATGAAGTCCATTTATGTAATTGTGTAGAAGCATCTGTTTTGAATCGGGCATGCCTACACCGCAGTGCAATGTATCGTTAGTTACTTATATTTCACAATGTTTGACGGGTGCTGCCATCTTTACTTAAAGTAGAAACTAATTACATCAATTAACCGCCATGTCGCTCTGATTTATACACTGCACTGCGGTGTTGTAGATGCACTGAAAGGCGTGTCTCTGTCACCCGTGATTATTGATGATGTAGGAAATTAAAACTAATTACATCAATTCACCGCCATGCGATTTACTTGCAGTCGCTCTGTTTTATACATGGCACTGCGGTGTATATGTACTTAAAGGCATGTCTCTGTTACCTGTAATTATTGATATTCTTTGTCTTTCTCTCTGTCTGCCCTTTCGTAGGAAATAAAAACTAATTACATCAATTCACCACCGTGCGATGTACTAGCAGTCGCTCGGTTTTATACACCGCACTGGGGTGTATATGTACTTAAAGGCATGTCTCTGTTACCTGTAATTATTGATGATGTTCTTTGTCTTTCTCTCCATCTGCCCTTTCATAGGAAATAGAAACTTATCACATCAATTCATCGCGACGTGATGTACTAGCATTCACAAAGTTTTATACACCGCACTGCGGTGTAGACGCACTGAAAGGCGTGTCTTTGTCACCTGTGTTTATTGATGATGTTCTCTGTCTTTCTCTCCGTCTACCCTTTCGTAGGAGGTGCGCGGTTTACGCGAGGAGGTCATGGCCGAGGAGTCGCGTTATCACTACATGCACAGCATGAAAAACATCCTCGAGTTGCAGCAGAAGCGAATCGTCGATGAAATGAAAGCGTACGTCTCGTCCGATCCGCAAGAGAAGAAAAAAGCCTTCCGGTAAGTACGGCCACTTATTGGGATTCTCCAACGCTACGGTGGCATTTGAGGATTCCACTGATTACAAGCAAGGTTCCCTTAGGTTCGCCAGTTAATTACTCAGTCTTATAAGTAATTGATGAAAACTGTACCGATAACTGAGTAGGAAATTGAATTCGATGTATATTATTCGGTGGGTTATGTGATAATGTATGGATTCTAAAAGTTCAGTTAAAATTTGGTCAATGACGAATAAATTTTAACGATGTTTGAAATGATTGCTCGTCACACCTGATGGGGTTAAGTTGTTAGATTGGTTATAGAGCTAAAATGAGCTAAGACTGGTCTTAAGTTGTTCGTTTGGCTATAAAACTAAATTGGACTTAGACTGGGGTTAAGTTGTTAGTTTGGCTAAAACTACAATGAGCTGGGTCTGGTCTTACATTGTTAGATTGGTTATAGAACTAAGGTGGTCTTAGAACGGTCTTTAGTATAAGCCATGGACTTAGACCGGTCTTTGCTTAGCCTACCGGTATTATAAATCTGATCCACGGAGCGAGTCCGACCTTTGTTTTGTACAAATCTTCGAATTTCTCTGTATTAGAAGAAAGAGACGTTTTTAAATAAACGCTTTCCACCTTAGAACTCTGGGGCAGGTTGCATAGTCATGGCTTAGACTTAATACCAGTCTAAGACCAACTTAGTTCTATAGCCAATCTAACAACTTAAGACCAGTCTTAAGTTTTAAGACCCTTTTTGGAATTAAGTCACGACTGTGCAACTGGCCCCTGGGGCTGGTTCTGTAGTCATGGCTTCGACTTAAGTCCAGTCGAAGACAATCTTAGTTCTATAATCAATCTAACAACTTAAGTCCGGTCTTATTATATAAGACCTCTAATTGAACATAAGTCTCGACTACCGAATCAGCCGCCGATTATAAGCTGAACTTTTTTTCGAAATTTTTTCATTTTCAATTCACAGCGAAATTTACACGAAGAAAATCCAAGAGCAGGAGAACCTCGGCAAAGGTCTGCGCGAAAAACAGAAAATGGTTCGCGAGAACCACACGTCGAATATGGTACAGATGAAAATGTGGAAGGACATCGAACGGCTGATGGAGTGTAAACAAAAATGTGTCAAACGACAACAGGCAGACGGCGGCGGCGGTTACCACGACGACCGATACGCCGGACGGCAGGACGACGATGACATCACCGGGGATCGGTTGATTTTATAGGAAACGTTTTTTTTTCTCGTTTCGAATATTTCTTAGGAGGTTTTGATCTGCGGCCCGGGCCCAGACCCTATCAGACATTCAATACTTTAACGTTTTCTGTCAAAAATGAACTACAAACACCAGACATTAGACATTCTATCAGCACACTTTCAAAAACTCATTGTCCACACTTCACATGTGTTCAGTGCTTCACCTGAGACATTTTTAATTGAAAATGAACTACAAACACCAGACATTAGATATTTTATCAGCTCACTTTCAAAAACTGATCGTCCACACTTCACATGTGTTCAGTGCTTCACCTGAGACATTTTTAATTGAAAATGAACTACAAACACCAGACATTAGATATTTTATCAGCTCACTTTCAAAAACTGATCATCCACACTTCACATGTGTTCAGTGCTTCACCTGAGACATTTTTAATTGTAAATGAACTACAAACACCAGACATTAGACATTTTATCAGCGCGCTTTCAAAAACTGATCTACACTACAATATAGTGAATGTCTGAAGGGTTGTAGATTCCGGGCTGCCAGGTGAATATTGACACTTCAATATTCATTAATAGTCACTCGTGAAAAAGAAACTCGAAAGTTCTTAAAACATTTTCGTTGATGAGTTCAAAACAATTCGTTGATTATGTTTTTTTTTTCTGTACATCAGAAACCGTCCACTTAACCGGGAATAATGGAGCATGTTATCAGTAAAAGACCCAAAAACACTGTTTTTTTTCGCAGTAATGCAGTAGAACCCGCTTAATTCCGATCATTTGGGACCAATGAAATTCATCCAATTTACAGGAAATCTGGATTAAAAGTCATTTTCTTGTATATTAACGCGAACAAATGGACTGCAAATATCGTCCGGATTAGACAGAATAAAGGATTAAGCAGGTTTCACCGGATTTCAAAAGTTGATTCATTGTGTGCTGCTGGGGTGGATCTAGAGGCCAATTTTGAAGGACTTGTCACAACATCCCAAAGGGCACTTTGATGTCCACAAAGGAAAAAATTTGATGGTCTTTTGCAAGTCACTCTGAATCCGCACCTAGTGTGGAGTTTACACTAGTTCCTAATTCAATAAATCGACCTTAAGTTTCAAAAGACGAATCTTGAGATGAATTTCGAGCTGAAACGTAAAATATCTATATTGTGTTTTTTTGAGGGGTTTATTATCGATGTTAGACATTGTTCGTCGCCGTTCTTGCCGCCGTCCAAAATTATCAAACAATTATCTCGTATTATTTATATTTTGTCTTGTAGCGAAATAAAAGAAAACTATATGTTCAGTTTAATCGAGTTGTACTAGATGCTGAATAGAGAATAAACCGGGGTTGGTTTTCTCCACTTGAAGAAGGAAATGTTCCCAGCTGTCCTTCCAAGTCTTCTTTTTCTGGTTTGTTTGGAAAAAAGTTTGGACAAACATCATCATTGTCCTTCCTTTTGATAGCAATTACTTCCAAATTTTATTTTGCAAATGAGGATCCACCAGGTGTCACTAGTGTGCAATAAGACATCAACTACTGCGGCAATAGAGGATTCTACTTGTAGCAAGTCAGGATCCACCAGGTGTCGCTAGTATGCAGTAGGACATCAACTACTGCGGTAATACAGGATTCCACTTGTGGCAAGTTAGGATCCACCAGGTGTCGCTAGTGTGCAGTAGGACATCGACTACTGCGGCAATAGAGGATTCCACTTGTTGCAAGTGAGAACATGAAGTATGCCTACACCGTAGCGAGCAGACACTTTACTTTTGGCAAGTGAGGATTCACCAGGCGTCGCTAGTGTGCTGTAGGACATCATGTACGGTTCTTATTTCTCCCTCAATATCGCTTACGGCCTTTAGTAGTGACAACTAGTTTTCACTATAATGTAGTGAAAATTAGTTGGCACCATTAAAACAATCTTGACAACAAAAACAATTAAACATTGGCCATTTATTCAGATAATGATACGATGAATTACCAAAATTCAATTGCCCGACTCAAGAATTCATTGTGGAATTTGAAATCGCGAAAATAAAAAAGAACGCATCGCTAATGCGCAGCGAAGCTAGCGCCGCGTGATAGAGCTGCACAAAGACGTGTTCATCTCTGGAGAAGACGGTCAGAAACTTAAGATGTTCGGTCTAAACATAATAATCATGTCGTCTGGCCTCCTTTGTGTCGGACACGCTCTGCCAATAGGTAAGATTTTTATTTCTAAAATGATTTATCTCGATCGAAAATATCGCGCTACCATGTATTTTTCCGTACTTACACATTCAATAGGGTTAAGGTTTAACTATTGGCTTAACTGAATTACTAAAAGCTGTAATATTGGACTAACCGATTTTCCGGTCTCCTCGGTCAGTTCGTTATCCGAAGAGGATTCGTTGTAGAACTATTGATTACATGTCCTGCATGCTCTGGCTTAAGATTAAATTATACATCGAGAACTTACTGAACAAATCCGAACAATTCATCCACTTAATTTCCAGTACTAGTAAACTATACAATCTTTCCACTTTTCTTAGGAAAGCCTTTATTATACATCTTCAGCTATTAAATGGGTAATCTGACTCCAACAGTGTGACCACATAGATATATTCCATGTATGTGGAAAGGCTTTCTATTACCAGATCTATAGAAGCAAAATCAGTACAAATCTCATTTTCTAATGAGTAATATATATTTATTAAGCGAACGTTTTCGGGAGTTACATTATCCCCTCTTCGGGCATAGCGCAAATGACTAAATTTACATATCATACTGGTATTCATATAGAATAAAACGAAGCTAATTACAAACAATTTCAAATTACTGAGTGACAAGATAATTACAATACAAAGATAATTAATTACACACAATCTAAATTACTGAGTGAAGATATTTGACTTGTAGTTAATTATCTAAAAACATTGAGGATGTTCGAATATTTGTTGATTAAGGGAGGGCTGTTGAGTTTTGATAAAAAGCTTTCTATCACCTTTGGTATATTATGTTTTTAATGTATTTATATACCTGAATTATCTTATCCGTATCCGTATCCGCCATACAGTATTATGTAATTGTGTTTTATCATACAAAAACTTGTATTTTGTGATATAATAAACTAATAATGATGATAATAATTAAAGATTATGCTCCTTCAAGACGTGTTGCACATTCAATAATTGGGCTTTAGTGTAGATTATAAAGAGTGTATAGAAGTGTGTATATGTTTTCAGTTATCATATTTGTTATCGGACCGAAATTGGATCAGACTGGCCTTAAAGTTATTTTATTCGATTTCTTATCGAAACCGACTCAGACTGGCCTTAAGTTGTTAGCTTGATTGGTTTTTAGAACCAAACTAAGTTGAGACTGGTTTTAAGTTGTCTAGAATATGGCAATAGAATCATAATGAATGCAAGCTTGTCCTTAGTCGTTACCTAGATTGGCTACAAAACCAAAACGAGTCCTTAAAACCAACATGAGCTTAGACTGGTCTTAAGTTGTTGGATTGGTTGTAGAACCAAAGTGAGCTTAGACTGGTCTTAAGTTGTTAGATCGGTTATACAACAATTGTGGAACCAAAATGAGCTTAGACTGGGCTGGTTTTAAATCGAAGCCATGGCTGTGCAAGAGGCGGCTTACTGATGAAGCTCGTTGTTTAATAGATCACATCTCATCCACAGATACGGCATGCGCCTCAGGAGGCCGGCTGAAGTGGAACATCATCCCTGGTTTTGCTCTTGCAGACTTCAACGATAACTATATCGGCCGAATGAGTGAACTCGAATGTCTGAAATCGTGCGCCAATTTCGCTAAATTCCTGTGTCGTTCTGCCGACTACCAAACGGGGCGTCGAGAATGTTGGATCCAACGAGAAAGTCGATTTACCTTCCCTGAGAAATTCCGAAGTTTCACTGAATATAAAATGATCGACTGGCAGTGCGAAACGATCAACTCATTGTGTGAGTATGTTGATTGAGAAGTGTTGAATCTTGGGCCTCCATTCTAGTACATTTTACCAGACATTATCAGAATTTAACGAGGACGCATTTATGCAAAGGCTATACTAGACATTACTAGATTTGCATCACCACGTGTAATCATTTTTAAATATCTTACGTCATTTAATGGAATTTCATGTTTCGTTCTAAAGAACTTGACTCAATTATTCAAATACATATTAGAACGATGACAACACTCAAACGTGGTGAACGGATAATAAGTTAAATCCCAATATTTACAGATTAAAAGAATTTAAAAACCATAATACTTCATGCCTTGCCAAACACTAATTATTTACTCACTCACCAATTTACTCAATTAACCTGTTCTCCTCTGTATATATACCCCTGTTTTTAGTCTATTTCTCACACTGACGATGATCTCTAGGGTGAGATCGAAACTTCGTGTCTTTTATATATATATTTTAGATTTAATAAATAAATTCTGGTTTTTAAATTCTTTTAATCTGTAAATAGCGGGAATTATCTTATTCAAATACATATTAGACTAATCCGATCAGCTGTTGATAACACCACTTAGCCCGACAGAAAAACATATACGCACATCCGGTCTTTGAAGCTGTTGTAACAATGCTTTTTTCTAAACGTGTCACGGATTGAGTGTGGGTGGAAGTACACCAATTCAACTTGTCAAGGTTATATCAAAGAACCTTATTGCACGTGGCAAGTTCTTCAAAATTGGCCCCTGGATTCGCTACTGGCCTCGGTCTAAGACTGGCTCCTGGGCATTAAACAGCTTCAAAAATATCGAAATTCTATCTCCCTTTTTCTGTAGATTTCCACGAGCATCAAGGTGGGCAAATTCCATCGCCAGATGTCGCTGCAGTCGGGCCTATGACGTCAGGGAGTGAATTAGAATGCGCGTTGACGTGTCTGGCCAATCAGAGATGCGATCTGATCGTCTTCAAAGCGATATCATCTGCGGAGGGGAACTGTCGTCTGTACAACAGTATCATGATACCGGATACAAAATGGCAGCCGGCAACGGACGAACTCGTCCTCAAGGACGAATCTAGATTCAACGTCTTAATAGGCAAAATATAAGACTTAAACTGAAATAAAATATACTGATGGAAGAAAAAGCTTTTAAATTAGCGACATATACAAATTTATCTTTCTATGCAGGGAAAGTAAAGAAATACTGACTCTTCTTTAATTAGGGTCCCTGGTGATCAGTCATTCCAGAATAAAGGGACCTTTCAATGAGTTTTCATCGAGAAAATATTTCAAATTTCGAGAAGCGTATGCATCACTTTCACATATCAATTATTGTAGACTCCGACTTAATTGGTAATTTTAATCTTGGTAAACTATTCATTAAGTGGTATCTGTGGCCTTTGACTGCCAACTAGGTTTAAAACCTTAAACTTATCTAGTTTTCAAGGACTTTTTGAGCATTTTGCTCAAATTCAAGGGAAAACATTTTTGGTTTAGGAGGAGATTTCAAGGAATCGAGGAGTCGTAGGAAAGGACCTTCTTAAGGGAAAGGTCAGGGAATTTGAAAAGAAGCTCAGTCATTCATCTGAAGCTCAGGTATCCCTCCGGTAAAAATCCCACAAAGGTAAAGATCCCCGTTGATAAAGATCCGCCCAAATTCAGTTTTCTATCAAACTAGAGTACAAAACTAGATACAACTTTTTGCAGCAATATACAGAATACATATGGACGTATACATACATCCTCCCCCGGCAGGGATTCGAACCTGATGGCATCGAGATTGCCACGGCACGAAACCCTGCCATAATCGACCGTGTGCGCAGATACATGCGCAGTTCAGATGATGTGATTCTTAGCCAATCAGAAATCCCGTTTTATTTTAGCCCGGGTTTTCCCATTTATAGTTCTTCCTTGAAATTTGCCTCAACGATTATACAACGAGCAATCTGATTGGTGCCGCTAGTTTTCGTTCGGAAAGCTGCGCATGTACCTGCGCACCCGGTCTACTGATGCAGGGGTTCGTGCCGTGGCTGAATGTAGCGATGCCATCAGGTTCGAGTCCCTGCAGAGGGAGGATGGTATACATATGTTTTATATGGATTTCAAGAGTTCGCGTGGGTCACAATTTTTTGGAAACCTCGAGTTTATTGTGACATTAATTTCGGAAACATTTACGTACTTTCTAATAGTGCGTTTGTTCACATCGTATGCCAATATCATCTTATGTTTATTTTGAATTGACTTGTGTTACGACAGTATTCGTTCCCCAGCCTCGAATTGTAATCTCACGATAAATCATTACCGGCGAGTCGTCGGCCTAAACTAAACACGCCGAACTGATGCAGCGGAGAATAGCTGTTGTGTTGACGAGGCAGGGTGGATCCAGAGGCCAATTTTGAACGACTTGTCACATGATGTCAAAAAGGGCCATATCATGTGTACTAGGACCAGTTTTGAAGAACTCTTCATATCCCGCAAAGGGCACTTAAATGGCCACACAGGCAATGAACAAAATTGATGGTCTTTTACGAGTCTCACAAGTTCCCCTACATCCGCCCCTAGTGTGTGGAGTTAACACTGATTCCTGTGTCGTTCTGCCGACTACAACACGTGGTTCCGGGATTGTTGGATCCAATCAAAAAGTCGATTTACTTTACCTGAGAAATTCCGAAGTTTCACTAGATATAAAATTATCGACTGGCAGTGCGAAACGATCAACTCATTGTGTGAGTATGTTGATTGAGAAGTGTTGAATCTTGGGCCTCCATTCTAGTACATTTTACCAGACATTATTTAAACTTGCGTGTTAGGATGCATTTATGCATAGGCTATACTAGACATTGCTAGATTTGCATCACCTATTCTACGACAGCCGGCATCTTTGATACGGGCTGTATTACAGAGACTTTTAATCATTTGGTCCAGTTTAAATATCTTACGTCATTTAATTGAATTTTAGGTTTCGTTCTAAAGAAATATGCTTAATTATTCAAATACATGTTAGACTAATCCGATCAGCTTTAGATAACACCACTTAGCCCGACAGAAAAACATATACATCCGTTGTAAAAGGTTTTTTTTTTTCTTCCATACAAAGACATTTCACGGCGGCACGGTTCGAGTGTGGATTGAAGACCATCAATTTTTTCAACTTGTCAATAAGTTGTCGGACATCAAAGTACCTTTTGGGACGTCGTGACAATTTTTTTCAAAATTGGCATCTGAATCCACGCAACTGGCCCCTGGGCCTAAAACAGCTTCAAAAATATCGATATTCTTTCATCCGTTTTCTGTAGATTTCTACGAGGATCAAGATCTAGTCGTACTAAAATCGGCTATATCCTCGGACAAATTTAATGAACAAACGTATATTACGTTCACAGTAGGCAACGCAAAAAAATACGCTCGTTTCATATTCCGCGCTCGCCAAAAAAAAAAATCGCCAGTGAAAATTTCGTAAAAAGAAGTAAAACACTCCTGCGTGTCCCGAAAACAACCTGATCACGCTGGTTTAAGGATTTTGTCTCACGGTCGCTTTTCAGTTGTTACTGTTACTGTTACTGTGGTAGGCGAGCATTTCAGTTACGAATATTGCTTTGTGGTCGTTGTCACCTGAAATTTCCCCATTTAAAAATAGTAAGTAGTCGCCTTCGTCACTCTTAGAATTTGGAATAAGGCTTTTTGTTTCTATTTTTTTTGAAAAAGGGAGGTCAAGATAATAGCCTGCCGCCCAGTCACCTTGCAGAAAAGGGGGTGATGAGAAACAAGCGCATTTTCACGTAGCCTTATCTTGTATGATATATCTTGCATATATATATTTTTTTTTTCAATATGCATTAATCAGCAATAATCCTCACAAATACAATTTGAATTGTTGTCCTCATTGAAAACATGAAGTAACCAATGGCAATTACACCAAAAAATTTGAGTTAAACTTCTTTGTGAAACTGGGCCCTGGGCCCAGTTTCACAAAGAAGTTTAATGAGGTTTTAATGTTATCGCTTCTACATCTTCACCCGTCAAGGGATTCGTTACTCGCCGACCAGAATCGGGTCGTACCAATCACAGCGCTTGTAACAAACCGTCAGTAGACTTATGTTGGTTTTCCCGTTAAATTGACCAATCAGCAAACGTTATACCGAAAAAGGAAGTATTTCGCAAATCGATATATGACGTCACGCGCAACAGCGCTAGTATAGAAATCACGCTTCGTGAGGCTAGGGGGCTGGTGGAAGCGAGTTCGGGAGTGATACCGGACCCCTGGCAAGCGAGGATGTCGCTTCTATGGCTATTCAAATCAATGAAAAACGCTAAATTAAGAATAGAGACCGGCAACCAGTCTACAAAATCTATTGTTTATCGCCACCGGTGAGGGCGCTGAACAAAACACAAGCGGTGCCGAGCGGATTTTTGAGGAGTCGGTCTTCCCGTTCGCTTATTTACTATGCTTCTATCAACAACCTCGAATTTCAATTCGAAAAGGAAATGTATGAATGGGGTATTGGCACAAACCAGATGGCGCTACAATACACTCAGTTATACTTAGTAAAAATTAGTTCATTTTCAATTAACTTTGGACCGAATTTTTAGGCTTCGAAATGGAAATTTCGTCAAATAAGTTTTCAAATATATATGAGATTGACGTTCTTAATAAGTGTATGGCATAGTTTTATAAGAAATTGATTTACTAACGAGAAAAGTTGACTCGAATTTAATTGAAATGTAGAAGAAATTGAAGCGCGATAACCGAGTCACCACTGGCGATCCTGTCCTGTAATGAGTAATGATTATATACTTTACTGTGTGTTTTGATTATGAACTACTTAAGCTATTTTACCTGTATAGAACTGATAGACATTGTCCAACCCGTTAAGATATTTTAATATTTGACCCCGTCATCAGTATTTCACCATTTACAATGAATTCTTGTACGACGAATATTTCTTTTCAATCTAGATATATTCATATCTTTTACAAATAATAAACTTTACTAAATCTGAGTAAATTGTGTTCTTAGAACTGATTTTTCATTTAATCCGAACAATAAATTTGTTAGCTTCATTAGTGTCAATCTATCGAGACTGTCAGTCCACACCTTCACGAGTTGATTATCGTGAATCATGAATTCTACTCAGATGCAAATTGGTCGAACTTACAACAGTTACATCATTATCATGTCTATACAGAACAAGTCTGGTATCTACCGTACTGTGTCACTGGTCGTTTTACCAGCCGTGTTCCTCCTGGGAGCCTTCGGCAATTCGGCTACTTTCCTGATAATGATAAGTCGCAGATTCCGCGGTTTATCTTACGCTAACTATCTGATCGTTTTGTCTGCCAGTGATTTCGTGTTCTGTATCAACATTACACTGATGCCTGTTTTACAGTTTGTTCTCTTGCACACTAACATCGGTCCAATGTTCATCATGAACTCACTGATCAGTTGTCAAATGTATGAATTTGTTATGGTACTTGCATCCTGTACTAGTTCGTGGTTGATAGTAGCGATATCTCTAGAACGAGGGGCAGTTGTTCTCTTCCCGTTCACATCTCGTTTGATATGTACACCGAGATTCGCTAGATTTAGTATGCTGATAATTACTGCAGTGAGCGTATTGTTTAATTATCTCACGCCTGCTTTGTCTATACACTTTACCGACCAGTCTTTTGGATGTTACTATGAATTATTTGATCAAATAATATATTTCATTGTATTTTGCATCTATGCGTATATGCTACCTTTAACGTTGATCATGACATCAAATTCTGTAATAATAATTCAGTTATTCAGAGGTTCAAAAATGGTTTCGTCCGATCAGAAAACTACAAAATCAAAACGTACAACAATAATGCTCGTAACAGTTTCACTCGCATTTGCAATATTCACACTTCCAACCACTATTACTACATTTTTACCAGGTTCACCGGAACAGATAGATTTTCTATACGAAATTTTTAGCATGTTCCACCAGTGTAACTATGTGGTAAATTTCTACATATATCTTTTACTCGGACGAGAAATTCGAGAATATTTTTGTACAAAAATCCGCTGTAGAAATTCAGTCAAATAACCATTGATGTAAATATTGATTCTTCTCTTAGCACGCAACTTTACCCGACATGAAATTAAAGCGAAAGAAAATATCTTTCTCTTTGCAAAAACTAGCATTAGTCATAATCTCGTTGATGTTGACTAAAATCTATGCAATAGAAGAAGATAAAGGTTGAAGCATTTTTTAAGATAAAACCTGCTTAGAGATGGCAGTGAGAATAGATTTAAACTGATCAAGACACTCATGTGACGCTGAAGCTGCATGCAGTGAATTGGTCACTAGAATTCTATAATTGTTATATAGATGTCCCGGTGTAGAGAAACTTAATATGTTCATGCCGCTAATTATGCGTAATAAAAATTGGGATTGGTCGAAACTTAAACTTCTATGAAACCTGTAACTATCAGTGGGTAAATAATGAATATTGTTCACGCTGTGAGATTAAACTGATTTTGCAGTTTCAGTTTCAGTTTAGTTTATTCACTCCACAAGTTATAATAACATTGCACAGAGCACAAAAGTGGCGCATAGATTACAGCATATTACAAAAAAATATAATGATAGTATTAATAATAATCATATTTATAATAATAACAATTATGATAATAGTAAAAATAATAATAATAGTGATAGCAGTAATATAATACTTATAATAATAATAATTATAATTATAATGAAATTATAATGCAAAAGATGAGGCGGAATTGTAGTATCGGGATCCGATAATTATACACTATATTAGGTAAATAATTTGATACCTTTTTTAATGAATATCGCCAGATTGAGCAAAGTTTTACCTCTCGAACAGAAAAGGTTATGTAAGGTATTTTCATTGGGATGTCGCCAGTAGTAACTAGGTATAAATTTGTTTTTCAGGCTTTGAAAAAAGGGACATACTAAAAGAAAATGGAATTCGTCTCCAGTTGCTGCCAAATGACATTTCTGACAAATTCTATGGTTTCGCTCAATCTGGCGATATCTACCGATTTCAATAGGTAACTTATGGTTCGAGCATCTGAATCGACACAAGGCTAGACGGAGACTGGGGGGTAATTTGGTCAGGTACTCTTCGAATTTAAAACAGTTTTTAAAACGCTTGTAGGTTAAGCAAATTGGTGTTTCGTTGACCTTGGAGTGTCAGCCTTGTGCGTACTGATCCATGAGTCTCTGTTTCAAAATACTATAAAGATAATTAGCACTGGGTACAGATTGAGTTTCCCAAGCGTGGCCGAGACCATTTTTTACAAGAATATTTTTAACATTAAGAATCCAAGCGTTACTCCGACCGCCGTGGTGCGTTTGATAGATATATTTGTACATAAAAGAAGAGAAATGTTCAGTCTGATTTATCAATTTTGTCCAAAATTTAACGATTCTCAATTTAACATAAATCTCTAAAGGATAGCGCCCAAGCTCACCGTAAATAAATACACTAGACGTAGACCTTTTCAATCTGAGTAAATATTTAAAAAATTGTAACTGAACACGCTCGAGTACCTGTGTGTTCTCATATCCCCAAATTTGACAGCCAAACAGCAATATAGGTAATACCATACTATCATAAAGTTTCAAGGTCAGATCTAGGTCTAATGAATGTTCACTTGACTTTTTTAATACAAAAAATACCGCTTTCATAGCTTGTTCCGAAAGAGTTTTACGACATTGTGTGAACGATCCAGTGTATGAAAAGAAAACACCCAGGTACTTGAATTTATCAACTATTTCTAATTTGTGACCATTAATGTAAAATTCTGGTAGGATTCTTAATCTTCTTTTCGAGAAGATGATGACCTTTGTCTTGTCATTATTAATTGAAAGTTTCCATTCTTGGCAATATTCACAGAGATTATCTATAAGTTTTTGGAGTCCCTCGGGCGAATTACTTAATAAAACCGTGTCATCTGCATACATGAGAATTAAAAGTTGGAACCATGGCACATTGTTAGGTCCGAAAAAATCTAGGGTTGGACTATTTCGTTCTAATAGATAGCTTTCCAGGTCGTTTAAAAAGATAGAAAATAATATAGGAGACAGATTTTCACCTTGTCTTACCCCTAAATAGCTATCAAAAAAATCTGACATTTTATTATCGGAAAAACACATGATTTGAAACCTTGATACATTTTATGTATAACGTTAAGTACTTCGCCAGTGACACCACTGTTAATTAGTTTGTGCCACAAGGCCTTTCTCCAGATAGATTCGAAGCCTTTTTTATAATCTATGAAAATACAATAGAGTTTTTGATTGTTGTTTAGGAAGGTGTCGACTAGAGCCTTGAGGGTAAATACGTGGTCCATAATGCTATGATTCTTCCTAAAACCGGCCTGGTTCTGTAGCAAAAGATTGTTAATTTCTAAGTACTCAGTAATTCTTTCGTTGATAATACTAGTGAATAGTTTTCCAATATTGCTTAAAAGGGTGATTCCCCTATAATTATCGGGGTCCTTTTCGCTACCTTTTTGTTTAAAGAAAGGGACAATGATGCCTTTCAACCATGACTCTGGAATAGTGCCTGTGTCGAGAGCATTATTAAAAAGGTTTACTATTAAAGGTAGTAGTGATTCTTCGGCACTTTTGAGGAACTCATTCGGTATCCCATCGATACCACAGGCCTTGAAATTTGTTTGCTTTTTAATACATTTTGAGATTTCTTCCCTAGAGAACGGTTGATTCAAAGGGCCATGGTCAAAGTTACTACCTATAAATTCATCAACGTTATTTAATAGAGGTTCGTTTCCGTTTAAAACTGGGCTTTCATTCATAGATTTGAAATGTTGGAAGAGATCGGAGTTTGGAACTTTGCACGAATTGTTATCTGATTTTTTGAATAGTTTCCAAAATGTATGAGGGTCAGAGTTTGATAGTTGTCTAATTTTCCTGCTAAATTCTTGCCTTTTGTCGTTTTTCCATTTGTTAATAGTTTTTTTATATTTACGAAAGGCACGATTCATTTCAAAATGATTATTTCTAGTGCGCAGGCTTAGGTACAAACGTTTGGCACGGCGATAGTCAGACCTCGCTAGTCTAACTGTTACGTTGTTAGTGGCTTTAACGGCTGACCGCGGTTTGGATTTACGTTTCAAAACCCGCTTACCCATGACGTTACCAGCTGTGGTTAACAATATATTGCAAAGCCTGTCGTTGGCCTCGTTTGCATTTAATGTGTTGTTTGCGAGACATTCACTGATACTATTGAGAAGAGGCATTTCCCTTTCTAAGGACTGAACAAATTGATCCTTCAGATCTGGCTTCCAATTAACTTTCTCTTGACAGTTTTCACTGGCGTCCACAGAGGCCAGGTCTGGAATTTCGATCTTAAAACTGAACTCTGCAATTAGACCACTGTGGACGTCAGAGAAAAGCTTTTCGAATTCTAAAACCTGGAACAGTCTTGCAGAACTGATCAAATGAGGGGATGCGATCATGTAATCTACTATATGTTTAATTTCGCCTTTATGACACGTATAGTCACCGGTCAATCGATCGGGAGCTATCCTGCCGTTCAAAATAATAATACTATGGTTTTTACGCAGTTCTACTAAACGGGACCAATAGTTATTCACCGAGAGATCTTTAGTTTTGCGTCTTAATATGTCATAACTGGAAAGCACCTGTTCACAAGTATAGGTTTCTAAAAGAAGCTCGTTGTCAAGGTCTGATCCAACAGTTATGTAGTTTTCTGGTGAATTGTAGTCTAAGAGTGCTCCGGTATAGGCGTTTAAGTCACCGCATAATAATAAAAAGGATTCTGTACTATTAAATTTCTCGAGAATATCGATATTCAATGCATTAAAGCAGTCTACTCCGCCAAATTTACTGGTTTCTGGTGGTAAGTATACAGCCCCTATTTGTAGATTTTTATCTTTGTCAATTATATGCTTGTCTTCAAGTAGCCATGATACATAATTACAAGAACTTTTGATAATAGTTACATGAGGAGCTAAAATATTGCTTATCGCAATCGCTATGCCACCGGACCGGAACGAAGATAGTTTCTCACGATTTTTTAAGAATACAGTATACCCCAAATTGTTGAAGAAGTTCTTAGCCCAGGCCTCATCTGTATCGTTAAGCTTCGTTTCGGTCAGGATTATTATGTCATGTGATTTAATCAGCGATTGAAACTCGGGAATATGTTCTTTGCTTTTTAAGCCGCATACATTTATAGTTAATGTCGATAACTTAGTCGAAATATGCTCTGTGGTCTCCTGTTATGCCTCAACCGAGGGGGGAGCTTCACGATTAGCTTCGGTAGGGATGAATTGGTCCGCGTTCATGTCTAATACCACGCGCGCTTCTTCCAAGGCTGCGCCCACGTTTACAGTTTCGTCCGATGCAATGCGTGGCCGTTTCGGCTCGGGTTTCCTAGACGTGCGCTTGGCCGTTTGTCTAGAGGGCAAGTTGCGTGGTGCTGTCGATGTCGCTGTTAGTACGTGTTCAAGGTCAGCGCGAAAAGTGAAATGTCCATCGCGAGGGGGATTTATCTTCGCTTGATTGGCTACCGCTTCTTCGTAAGCCGGTTGGTCGGTTACTTTCGCTACGTTATGAAATTCGCTTCCATCGCCTCTGTATATTTCAGAGTCTACGACGAGATTGCCGTTCCAGTTGAAAAGGCTTTGTAACCGGCTTTTGTGGCTAATTTCTTAATCGGCAGCATTTCGCGAATCTTTACAGCAACACACTTAAAATGTTTCGTTTTTTTGTGACACACTCAAAGATATTGTATAGGGCGACCCATGCTCAGACGTTTTTACCAAAAAATAATCATTGATAAATGAATAAAACATTCTCATTTATGTCAATATTGCATGAATAAGACAAAATGAAGAATAAAAATGAATAAAATGAAAAAGTCGCGACTTAAGAAATACATTCAGTCTGGAAATTATATAAGGGACCGCCTCGAGATTTTAGTGTGGTGTCCTGACCTCCACGGACACCACACCCAAACCCCCAGGATCAGGTTACGGTGAAGTCTATTTGACCGTGGGGAGGTTATAATATCGGGGACAATTCCGAGGTGAGGAGAGAGTATTGTCCCGGGGGTTATCGTCCTACAAACATTCCGAACTAATAGCTACCCCACAGAGATTTCAGTTCTTGTTTGAATTTCGGGCTGTAGATGAAATAGAATATACCGTTGACACTCGAGTTCAGCGCTTGACAAACGTCGTTTGTAAGCAATAAAGGCCATATAATTAGATTCGGCATAAGATTCAGTATATCGTAAAATATATCGGGCAGGTTTAAAACCACGAATATAGCAGACGCTATAAACACCATTCTCGAAGCTCCGCTGGTCTGTTTATTTTGATTATCAGTTCTGCTGGGACCAGTTAGTTTATTACGATCCTCGCCGTGTCTCTTTAAACGTAGGACCATAATTATGTTCAACATCGGTACAAGCGCAACGGGTATGTAAGTCGAGAAGATATTTTGCAGAAGACTCACGGCCCTGGGTTGATTATAGATATTTTTGACAAAGAGCATACGCCTGCCGAACGTGCATTCGTTAATGATGTACACGATAATTCTGTCTTGGGCGCGAAAACAAAACAGCGCCGTCCACACGATAAAGAATGCCGTAAAAACGACGTTACATTGCTTTAACTTCCAAAGTCTTTTAGCTTTAAATGGAAAACAAATGTTAAACGCGCGGTCGAACGTCACAAGTACCGTTAAGCTGTTACGAGTATAAGATGTCCATTTTAAGAGCACGTTACCCGCTATGTAAAGTTCAGGTGCCGCATATGCACTGTCCAAAAACAATCCCATTTTTCCGTGACGGCTGATTTTCAACACCCAAGTCAACTGATTGTACATAACGGTTGCCACGCTAGCTATATCGTCAAAGATGGCGAGTAACATTAGTATGAAATATGAAGTGGCGGGCTGGTTCAGTTTATGTAAACGGTACAAGACGAAGATCGTGACGGTGTTAACGAAGATACCGCACCATCCTATTGTACCGATCATAATAACCGAAACCAGATTCCATACAACGCGTCTTGTAGGGAAACATTTCTGAGCAACCGATTCGTTGAACCATTGAATGCGTTCCATGATGATATTTCAGACGCCGGGCGTGAACCCTACGATCTAGACGAACAGTCGAAACAAGCCCTATCATTATCTGCACGGCTTGTCGTTTGGTGAAAGCTATACTCTGTGAGAGTCTGTGGAACTTGTCGCTTGTGGAGTGGAAAATATTTTTGTGCGTTCATACGTAGATTGAACTAACGGTTTGACATTCCGAATACGAATGAAGTACATTCTAGTTGAAACACGTGTAGAAAAATGACGCTATTCCCTAAGCCTGTAGCGTACACAAATCTATAGTGGCTGATTCGGGCTACATTAAAAAATGTGATATTCAAGCTCCATTGTTTTCCATTAAAAGATCTTTGACCTTTTGTTTGATTTAACACCATGTTGTTTTATTCAACACCATGTTTAAACTGAAAATTTTCACTTCAACGTGGTCTCTTCCGTTTGAATGCCGCTAAAGAAAAGTTGGCTATATTGTGGTGTTAAAAAGTTTGTTTTGATTGTAGGGATTTTGGGATTGATAAATGTACCCCCGGGGGGACTCGAACCCCCGGCTTAGGCGGCCGATGCCATATCCATTAGGCTACGGAGGCGCCTATGGTCGAACGTATGAAGTGAAGGTCGGACTAGAACGAAAACTGGTTTTAACGTGGCTCTTCAGTTGGCGTCGTCACGCCTCACGTGACAGCTTAAACAAAGAGACTAGGTCGTGGTCACGCCTCAAGTGACGGTTCCTATTACCCCCGATAGATGGCAAACTAGTCGAGCCTGGCTGCTGACATATAGAGAGCTCACAAGCGATTGTATATACTCTACACACACAGGCAGTATGTTGTCGGCGACTTTTTTGGTTGCGTGACCTCAACTTGACCTCAGGTTTTGGGGGGTCCTACCTAGCACCCGTAGGTCCAAACTTTCGGTAAAAAAATAACAGAATCTACATCTAAATCCTTGTTTCTCCTGAATTATGACGATTATGGTGGAAATTGCACTTATTTGAAAGTGATTAAGAATTTCATTTAAAAACGTATCGGCAATGGGATTGGAAACAGTTGAAATCAGAAAATGATAGCAGGTATAGTCTCATCCTCGCTTGCCAGGGTTTGATTGCCACCCGCTGGAGCTCACACCAATACAAACCCTGGCCGGAAATCCTTCATCGGTCTATTACATCGCCCAAAAAGAATTCTTGGGCGGACGGGTTTCTGCTCGGCGCCACCAGTCTATATATCCAGCCAATCGTAGACTAATTAGGTCGAAGATTCGACCTTTGAAACTGAAAATAAAACGTTGTTGGCCGCATTGCTCTTCCGTAGGAGATCGATGATTCGTTACCAGAATATCTTCACCCTAGAGATCATCGTCAGGTCATACCTGACGATGATCTTTAGGGTGAGATCGAAACGTGTATCTTATATATTCTAGATTGTTCGAATTAATAAATTTCTTGTTTTAAAACTCTTTTAATTTGCAGATAGTGGGTTTTTATCTTATTATCCGTTTACCTTCCGTATATTCAAGTTTTCACAAATATTTACTACCCCTCAATTTTCAATATAATGCCCTTTTATTAATTTTGTTTAGGTTACATTTGTTACCTAAGCGATCGTCCCTTATTATGTTTTGGTATCTACCAGTTTCAATAGCTAGGGCGATTAGCGCGTGGGATAAAAACCGAGCGTAAATCCGTTGCGTTGTAGGTTAACTAAGAATTGCTATGTTCCCCATTCTAATTTAATGCTACGATATAAGAGTCTAATTTTGAGTAAAATTCAAGAGATTTATGGACATTTTTTTATAAAAGCCATCCCGCAATCGTTGTCTCACTAACTCCGTTATTTCGAATATTTGGGAAGGACTGCTCGTAACAAATATTGTAACCTAAGCCACAATTTTTATCGTCGATTTTACGCGTGATATTCATTTACTACTATTGTCATAAACACGATTATCTAGTAAAACCCACGGCACAGTGTTCAACGCGGTCAACGCCTGGCATTAAACAGGGTCGAATACTGGGGGTTCACACGTCCTGCGTCGCTTGAAAAATGTTCTAGCGCTCCAATAGAAAAATGTATCGTCAAAAATTAGCGTCCCATGACCGAACACGCCACCCGTGTTCATTTTCCCAGAGTGAGACGACCCCTGTGTGATGAGGTGGCACCAAAATTTAACAATTTTCACTCTTAATTGATTTTCGATAGGGAATCGCCCTAGCTAAACATATTCCATTGACTTTGTGTGGCGTGGTTCAGCTTCGTCAGATACTTCAAAACATTATCAAGCCAGTGGTGCCGGTGTCCATTGAACCGCATTATAACGAAATATGTTCACATTGTGTCCTGTTATTGCCGTCGGTCTTTGAAATCATGTAATACGTGTTCGATTTGAATTGAATCAGTTCTGAGCACTATACACGCGCATATATCTCAAGTCCTGATCCTGAATGTTGAGTGAGTTCAATATTTTACTGGATTCTATAAATCTATGAGTTATGAGGAAACTAAGTCGCAATCTTTATTTGGGTATTGATTCTTCCAGTAAGAATTGAAACTTGTAAAATATGAAATTGTTTTTCAGATCAGCCATTCCTCACTCAGGACCTGATTGCTGCCAACACCGCGAGGCTGACTAAACCAACACTATTGACCCCAGACATTTTTCGAAATGATCCACGATGCTCCAGACAGAAATTGGTGGTGAGTGAATATGTTTTATACCGCGTATAACAGACTACAATGTAACGAGTCAAATCAAAAATCATAACGGTGATCATTACGTTTCATTTTCAGAGAAGCTCTACTTCCTCACGACCTGATTGCTGTCAATGCGTGCTGGACTTAACCAACAATTACACAGTGGACTTCAGGCCTTCCTCGCTTACTCGGGACCTGATTGCTGTCAATGCAATACCTGCTGCGGACTAAATCAACGAATACATAAGTGGAATTCAAACTTTCCTCATTTACTCAGGACCTGATTGCTGTCAATATGTGCTGGACTTAACCAACCTGGACCAACAGAGCTCAGTACTGCAGCCTGCTTGGATGTCATATCTTCTAAGGAACAAACAGATTAACTGATCGATCGAAGAAATCCATGAATTGGTGAGTAGAATTTCTAACAGTTTTTCGTATAGGAAACTTAGGTTATGTCGGGTTTAAGCCTATCTATCAAACAGATTGGCCCTCGTTACAGCAATTTCAGATACATTAGACTCCTAACATTCCTCTTAACTCGAATTAATTTCTGACCAGTGTTAAATGTTTGAGGTGTTAGAAAGACCTGATTGATATCTTTGATATTCTTTTGTTGTTATGGTTCTAAATTATGTGTTTCAAAGTTAAATCTTTGAATCTTGAATGAAATATCTGATGGGTCAATGGCGATTAACTGGGTTATAACGAGTAGATTAAATTAGTCATATGAATTTCGGGTTTGACTATTTCACGGAATGACTTCTTGTTTTGTTTTAATCATGATATTTATAAAATGTAGGTTCCGAGTTCGGCGAAGGGTGGTTCTAAAAACTTATTTTTCTTTATTTGTAAACAAAACTATTTTTCCTCCTTATACCATGAAAATGGTAGGAGAGTAATAAACTTTTCTTATCTTATATCTTATTGAATACCATTTAAGATTTCTAGATATTAACATAAATGCATTGTACCAGCACCCAGTTGCATTCGAGACTATTAAACGGTTATTTTAGCTGGACCAAAAGTGTTTAGACTGGTCTTGTTGTTAGATTGGCTTTACAATAGACTCAGGGGCCAGAAACATAGTCATGGCTTAGACCTAAGACCAGTCTTAGGTCTACCAGACCTAAGATCAACTTAGTTCTATAGCCAATCTAAAAACTTAAGGCCAGTCTTAAAATGTTAGACCACGTTACGACATAAGTCGTGACTATGCAACTGGCCCCTGGTCTATAAGTTCTGGCAGTGCAACTGATTTCTGATAAACTTACAAGCAAAATACGAATACGAACTCATAGCGTATAATTCTAAAAGTATCGAGCTTTCGAGTTCCCGAGCGGTGCACCATAACTCCGAATAGGCCTTTGTACCTCGGGCTAAGGTAGAATATAACAACTCGTAGTCGTCTCTTACAAATTACTATCTGCTGTTGAAAATGGGTGTGTACTGACGCCAGGTGATATTTTACTCTCCAAAGTTGAATTTCGAGTGGGTCACCTCTAGAAGAATGACGAGCTATTCAAACACTACTGTTCTGTCAAGTACTGTTACCACACGAGTCTATCATGGCATTTGCGGTCGTGTCCAGAATACTCATCCGATCCGCTTGGAATATGAAATCAGCGTTTATATGTACATTTTCATTTACGGACCCGTCACTATATTGGGCACCGCTTTGAACCTCCTAACGATTTTAGTCTTGAAAAAGGTGAACAAAGATGTTTACTATTTACTCAAAGTTCTTGCTATTTTGGACATATGTTATTCATCAAGTGCGTTCGTCATGTACCCTCTACGCACAATGGGGTACCCGCAGTGCTACTGTGGCAATCGAGGATTCCACGTATGGCAGGCGAGGATCCGCCAGGTGTCGCTAGTAGATAGTTGGTCGTCCAGGTTCGATTTCGTCTACATTTCAATTAAACCTAAAATAACTTTTCTCTTAAATGAATGAATCATTTTTGGAAACTTTACCGATATCCGATTAGAAGAATGAAAGTATTGTATATTGGTAGGTGCTGTGATAGTATATAGATTGAGGAGTTCAAAAATCCAGTTCAAATGTCATTGAAAATGAACTAATTTTGACAACGAACGACCTACTGCTTGTCGCGCCATCTGGTGGTATAGCTGGTTTCGCGGGTACCCCATTCACCTCTATATACATTTAGGGGATACCATTTTGCGTATGGATGATTGGCATTTTGGCTGGGAATTAATACAAGTCGCGTTGGGACCGTTTTTTATGTTTCAACAGACAAGAAACTGGTGCGTTGTTCTCATCAGTTTAGAAAGACTCGTAATTACGCTTTTCCCGTTAAAATCGAGATTGTTCTTGACGCGAAAAGTAGTGAATTTTCTCATATTCTTGATAAATGTTTTCAGTGTTTGTTTTTTCCTTCCGACATTTCTTCCCGCAACGAGCTCTTGAGCCCTGGCGATGTATTCACTATTCACCTACTCTCGGGCGGGGCAGGTTTTTCGCTTACTACGGACCTTTCAATCGTTGGAAGCATCGCGTAGAAGGCTGGTGGGGTGCAGTATCTGGTATCGTCACTCCAATGGTCGCGCTGTTTGTCGTAAACGTCGTTTTGATCGCGGCTTTGATTGTGATCAAATTTTCACGAATCGGTAAAAGTCGTTCAGCTATAAAGATTCCAACTTCCAATACGTTAGAGTTACGCGTATTGAGAATGTCATTTACTCTTCTAGCTGTTTTCGTCTGCTTAGAAACTACGCAACTTATTGAAAAAATGCATTTATTTGGTTTTCCAACATTTTATTCTCCCATAGGTAATTTAGGTTATATGGAGTCGCTGATGGTTCGGCGAAAGATCGCCATCGGTCTGACCGTGGTAGATTCATGCATGAACTTTTTAGTCTATTGTTTGTCTAATAGCAAATTCAGACTCGCTGTTGTTCAGTTGACGACGCAAAAATGCAAATCCGGCCGCGTTTGAATGAAAATCCTGTGAGGCCGCTTGCATTTGACTATAGAGGGCGTTGCACTCGACTTCATGGTTTGTTTTTCCGTCAGTGTTTAGTACTTGACGCACACACAGCAAAAGAATTAAAAAAAACAAAGTAAAAGAAAATAGATAATACTAATACTAATAATTGTCAAAGGAATCAAAACTAGAGTCTCTTCAAATGCGCTCCAAATTTGGTATGAATTAGCCTTTAACTCTATTTATGTGTCAGTCATCTCTCCCCGGGGAGAAGTAACATCCGAGCAGCTGCTAGACGCTCAGGAGTAGTCATCGATTAGACCAGTTACCTATTTACTCCTGGGTGAAGAGAGCCGATGAGGATGAATGTCTTGCCCGGGGACACTATACGGTAACGGGGTTCGAACCCATGACCTGGCTTCCCAGAGTCGAACGCTCTAACCACTGGCCCACACCGCTCGCTCAATCGTTGGAGTGATCATTTGACAAATTTGTCAAATGATTACTCCAAGCTCAATCGAAATAATTCATACATTTCGGGGATCTGCAAAGTGCAAATCTACCAGACTGTGTCTCTCCTCTAATATGATGTCGGTCACTTGAAAAAGTACATTTATTTGAGGTACTTCGTATGAACAACGATATATCATTGACACTCTTGATAATTGTTCTTGAATATTTAGTTACATGAGAGTATTTCCTTAATAAGATACTTAAATATTATATATTACTTAAATAGTTCAAGCTGTTAATTTCACACTTTCTATTTCTTTTTTCCAAAAGTATTATCGATCTGTTTCTCTGACGAGTTGGATTTACTTTACTATGCCTCCATAGATTTTGAAAAGGCTTTTGATTCGGTCGATAGGTATTAACTTAGCGTAGCTCATTGTATATTTTAGGACCAATATTAACAACTGTCCAAGAAGCGTTTTTATCTATCAAGTCGATATCTATAACTGTCCTTTACCAGTCTATTTTGATTCGTTGGTGTGTGGCAGGAAGAGAATATATCACCCCATGTGTCTACACGTATGAAAAGTAAAAAACGCAGTGTCACAGTAGTAAAATAATCACATTCATACGTGGTGAACGGATTATAAGATAAAAGCCCACTATGTACAAATCAAAGGAATTTTAAAATCGATAGTTTATCTTATCAATAATTCTAAAAGACACGACGTTTCGATCTCATCCTGAAATGAATATCGAGTTTTTACGGAAACAGAAATAGTATGACTGTTTGAGAGTTTGTGTTTGGTGTCAAGGGCAATAGAGTATTAACCGATGCAAATCTTGTTTCGTTGATATAATGTTTAGTATTGATCGAGAATTATACTTACTTTCGTAGATGTTCCATGCGAGAACATTTTCAACGCTATCGGCATTTTACACTTGCAGTTGCCTTTTGAAAGTAAAGTAAACTTCTCTCGGACTCTCTGCAGTAGATCAACAAGCGGAGATTGTGGTTACTACGAAGGGTAGTTCTGAAAAACGCAACAGATGTCGCCTTCGCTAATGTACACTTGTCGTAGAGTTTTCTCAGGAGACTGAGGAGGTTAGCTCGGTGGGCACAGGACGGCGCTCCGGCCCACCGGAGCGCTTTCATGACAGAAATAGACTTTTTACTGAAATGGTTTTTGCAATTTCCGACCAACAGATGATCCCTCGTTTACCAGGCCTAACACCTTGCCACTACAGTCAACCTACCTTAGGTCATCTAATCAGCTTAGTCATCACACTACATCTGTATTTGTATATACCTTGGAGTAAAATGATTACTCTAAAGTGTTTACAATGGGATATCGGCAAGGCTACTGAGAGAAGCGAGGCTTCAGCAAAAATCCGCCGGGATCGCTAGTGGTACTGCGTTACCGCGATTCAATCTACATTTCGATTTAATTCGAGTCAACTTTTACGATTATTCAATCAATTATCGGTGAAATCAATACCAAACACTAAAAGAGAGAAAGGAACTCTTATATCTATTCGATGACTCGTTTGATAATTTCCGGATTTGGAAGCTTAAAAATGATGTTCAAATTTCATTGAAAATTAATTGATTTTCACTACGAATAAAGTTGTGATAGATAAGATAGCTTATTGCGATCTAACCAAAACTTTTGGTACATGAAGGATTTAATCATCATATGGAAGAAAAATTGATTACTAAGTTGAACAATATATACAAATATTGCGGGTGTGATACGATTACGATTACGATTTTATTTACACTGCAACCATTTCCAACCCAGTATTTTGTTGCGCCATCTGGTGTTGCCAGTATCCCGTTCTCTGGAGTATTTGTAAGACATTCTTTCGCTAAGAAATCATTTTAATGATTCTCTCAACTAAAGAAGACTTCAGCGATGTTGACTGTACTTCCTCAGTGAACTGAACGAATGAAGACATATGTATTTTGTGATGGCCCTTTCTGGTGTCCAGCGACGAGTCGGCTTCAGCAAATTAATAGAGCTTGGGATAGCATTCTCGGAAAAAATGATGGCAGATTTTGAATAAAGTAACAGTGGAAACTATTTTGTTCTGTTTTAAGTTTTTGTCATTTTGGTTAAATCTGCGACAAGTGTAAATTACGATTCTCTTAATGTTCTTGCTCAGTCACACCTGTAAAACCTGTACAATGCATTGAAATTAAGCTGGACTTGACCTGACGCAATTGAATACCAAGTTCTTTCGAGTTGTCAACTCCGGTTTAAAACTAATCGTTAGAATGACATCTGTTGAGTTGTTAAGAACCACCCAGTAAAGCTGGAATGCTGTAAAGGACGCTTCGCTCATCTGCTGGTGCCGAGTTCGAATTTCTTTGTCGTTTTTCTGTAGGTAGGCGAATTCCTTTTAGGTAGGTGAGGTTATCATTAAATAATATGAAATAGTCAACCCATGAGTTTTGCAGTAACGAGGGTCCATTATCGAAGGTATCAGTCTGTATCCTAGAATCAAAACATTTCTGATCACTTTTAAACGTTTCTGATCGAATTCTTTGCCTGGAGTTTAGTTCATCTTTAATTTTGATTTCTAATTATCTGGTATGAACTCTAAATGATCGAAAATTGGAATTAATGGTGATACATGGTCAGGTTTGAGGTGTAGCAGGGTCCAGTCAAGTTTGAGGGGTAGCAGGTTCCAGGCTTCAGTTTGATTTCAGCATTAATTCATAATTTAGAATCGAATTTAAACACGTTGTCTGTAGTGATTACTATATATAACGCTATAGTGATGTTTGAATCCTGTCAGTTACAACCACCTGTTCATGATAGTTCGTTTTGGAAAATTCTCTCACTTTCGTTGATCCTCAATGTAAGCTTTCGGCCCAAATTAAGCCTTTGAGACCCATTATTTGCTTTAAAGATGACTAAGTTCAAATCTAATTGGTTCAGCTCGCATTCGATTCGGCCGCGTCCTTTTAGTTTATCAATGACGTCCATTCAAATCCAATATATCCATAATTAATTACAACAGAAGACTGATGATAATAATTCGATTAAATTCTATTACCATCAATTCAATTTACAAAATCGTATTTAGAAAACCTTGCACATCTTCTTCAGGCCATGAATCCTCGATCTCATGACATCATCACTTACAGTACCCTACAAAATAAACCGCAGGAAAATTGAAAACATGATAAAGTTATGATAAGATTATGCTAAAACTGTCCTTTAAACGAAATAATTGTAAAAGTTGGTTGTAGCTGGCAGGAATTCCCATTGTTTGCTGTAGCGTAACCCCTAGCGGCGGATTAAGAAGTCTCGGGGTCCGAACCCGGCCATAGAGGGGACACTCCGGCTATTTCGATTGGTTGTAGGGTACTACCCACTATGGCCGTTTCTGGCCTGACAAACAAGGCCACCCTCTGTCCGCGTCGTACTCGAGAACCAACACGTCTCCCTCTATATTCCGCCTTCCTCTAGGGCGTTTCGTGATGCGGTTCCGCATTTTTCGGGGACGCTGACCCCTAGTAACTCGTGCCCCTAAAACAAATTTGAGTTAGAAAAACACGTTGAAAAGGAGTAAATATCACTGACGTGTCTATAGCTAATCACAACCACCTTTTCATAAATATGCCCTGCATAGTCTTTTAAAATGT
Organism: Tubulanus polymorphus; assembly: GCF_964204645.1. Classification (NCBI taxonomy): domain Eukaryota; kingdom Metazoa; phylum Nemertea; class Palaeonemertea; order Tubulaniformes; family Tubulanidae; genus Tubulanus; species Tubulanus polymorphus. The sequence goes on along the minus strand of NC_134033.1, from coordinate 3,437,138 downwards.
TGATGCTATTGGTTTTGTAGGGTGTCGAGGATGACGGTGTCGTAGTATAAGAGGATGACGCTGTGAGGAGGTTGAATACCTGAAGATATGCGAGGTCTACGAGAGTGTGATTTATGAAAATAAAGTGGTTGTGAAATACATGTTTGAATGATCAATCTAAATAGAAATTGATTCAGATTTTTGCAATTTAGGTCGGGTTTAAGAACTTTTCATAGAAATCCGAAAAGAATGAGTTTTCCTAACACAAAAAACGCCCGTAGTTCAAAAGAATTCGAAATGGTTATTGATAAAAGCATTATTTTGAATGTGGGGTTCGAACTTACGGTGACAACCCAGAAAAGACGATTATGACAGATAGCATTTAGACACGTCAGACACGTCTACATTTGAGTACCGTAATAGAAGTGGTCAGCAAAAACGTAATCGCTAACGCAACAAGTGACCGCTTAAGTCAGCATGAAATAATTGATTCCAAACAGTTATTGAATTAATGTTGGTATCAATCTGCTGCCGGAACCATGAACCATCTTCAGACAGTCGATATCAACGATCCTTGTGATTGAATGTCCCTACACGTCCCACGTGTTCTCAGGATCCAGTTCGACAGTTGTGAGTTAACTCTGAGTTAAGATTAGATGATTTTCAATGAGTGGAACTGGGTCCACAGGGCTTCACCCGAGACAATAACTATACAAACACTATAGACAGACATTGAAATCAGCACACTTTAAAAAACTGATTGTCCGCAAATCATAAACTGTAAATGGTAATTGTCTGAAGAGGCGGTTCCTGGTTAGAGATTGACACCTGCACTATTGCACTACAGTGGACCCTCGTTATCACAAACTATATTGGTTTCGAGTATTTCAAATCGCTAAACACTTCACTTACCTAGAGGAACTCAACATTGTTAAATGTATCGGTATCGGAACCTTGAACCAGCGGAGAGAAGTCCTTATACAGCACCAGCAGATGAGCAAAGCGTCGTTTCAGCATCCAAACTCTACTGGGTGGTTCTTAGGAAACGCAACGGATGTCATTTTTCGGATATTTTCATAACCAAAGATATTAAACCGATTATAAAACTTTATATTCAATTACTCCAGATTCACTAGAAAATCAGCTTCACTATTTCAATGTATTGTATTTGGTTGACTGGTTTTATACGTGTGACTGAGCAAGATTTATTAAAATAAAGTGACTCGTTATTTACACTTGTCGCAGATTTGACTAAAATGACAAACTTGAAACCTTGATTCCTACATGAATTTTATTCATCAAAATCGTACAAAGTTTATTCGAATGTAAAAACGGTTTCCGGGACAAAATCATTTCTGATGAGGCTCTGCTTCCTAAAGTTGATGACGTCTCCATTAATCAGCCAGATACCAGTTACATGAACATTATTTCAACTTTTAGATCAATCTCTACAGTAATTCAGTTAACAGGGAAATTAGTGGCGCGAGCTTTAGGATTTGTGAGCGAAGTAGACGTCTGACAGGACGCATCTCAGTGAAAGTCCGTTTCTAACCTCAATCAGTCTGTGGGCCGGAGCGCCGTCCTGTGCCCACCGAGCTAACCTCCTGAGTCTCCTGAGAAAACTCTAGTACGACAGGTGTAAATTAGCGAAGGCGACATCTGTTGCGTTGTTTAGAACCACAATCTGCGGAACCGGTGACTTACACATTTATAACATTATTACGATAAGAAGCCATTCCGTGAAATAGTCAAACCCACACTTCACGTGACTATCTGATATACTCGTTTACAATACATAATGATACCTTTCTAGTCACCATGTCGACGACTTGATGCCCTATTTCATTAGCTCCATCGCGCTTTCATTTAAAAACACATGGAGACAATTGATTAGTTGATTTCCAAAATGGTTCGTTTTATAATAATTGCAAATATAAAAAATTTAACGCAAATTTGAGGTATATATGCGACAACCCTTAACAAACCTTCACTCGACTCCTCTCAGGCGCCCGTCATAGTCTAGCCCACCTTCCTATACTGCCGAATTACCCGTATCAACTCTGGACCAGGTCAAATGTGTTTAGAATTGGTTTTATAATTTGAACTTAAAGCCAATTTTAAAGTTTGAACGGACACTTCAGTTTCAGTAAATCCCTGCAAAAGTTTTGTGTTATTGAGCGTCGGGTGACAAATCCACAATTTTAGTTATTTCTCAATAATTTTCATATTTGTCTCGCCTCTAAATACAGAATCTAGAATGGTTTTAGTGTCAGACGATTAAAGCGGGTTACAACATATACGATTTAAATTGTATGATCCAATATGCAATGAAGAAAATGTTTTCAGTTGTTTATATCTGATAAATCGTTAGATTACTCATAAAACTCGAATCTCTTCAAGTCGAATAAGCATTGAAACTCCGAACACAAATACTGGAATCATTACATTCAATGCTGGCAATCAGATTTCCGTTGTTAAATTGGAATTCAAACACAAATCACTGAGATCACAATCGATTCGAGTTAAGATTGAGTCTACTGTATTTCAGTTTGCTATAACGAGGGTCCGTCATCTGTTTGACTAAGCTTAAACCTAACCTAACCTTAATTTCCTAAACAGAAATAATTTCTACTCTGCCGTTGGGTTCGAATCCCGAAACGAAGGGTTCACCGCGTTGATACGGGGATAGACAAACTGCACCCGGTTGCACAGTTGTTAGTTAAAGCTAAATCCGAGATAAATACAAATTAAACAAATTAACGAGTAATTCGGTGGATTTTACCGGATTTGCCAGACGCAATAGAAAAGAAATTCTGCAGTTTGCTGATGTAATTAAGCCACTTTTCGTCAACCAAATATATCTCAACAAAATACAGCATCAGATGACGTATGAAATCAGTTGCATGAATCAAATTTGAAATCGATGGTTACATGTACATGTACATGTACATGGTACATGTACATGTTACATACGTAGTTACATGTTAGAATGTTTTCCTATCACAATCGGGCGGACCGGATGGCTTAGTCGGTCGGCGACTAGCGTGTCACCGCTGTGGCCCAGGTTCGAGTCTCGGAGGAGGCGGGTCAGGATGTGGCAAATGATCTCCGGTAAGCGGGCGAGTCGAGAGTACTGTCCTCCCTGGAATGAGGTTGCTAATGCGTGAGTCCTACAAAATAACTGGTGTGGGGTAAATTATGTTTAATTCAGTCGTTTCTGGCTGAATTATTTATTTATCCCACAATACCGGTCCAGGCTGCGGAGTAATTCCCCCAGGGACCTTCGACTTTTTTACAATATTAGTTTGTTATTTTAAGTTTAGTGGTGAGGGTTTGGGAAATGTTTTTATATTTATTCAATTCCTCGAACTGAAGAAATCCAAGCGACTATTCGGTGCAAGCAGCGCGCGGTGATCAATCACAGTTCTTTCTCAACTGATGATAAAACTTTGATAATTTTTTAATTTCACCAGATTTCAGTTAAAGAAGATGTGTACGCGGCGATGTCTGGTGGACTTGTGTATAAATTCGCATTGAAAACAACTCTATCCAATAGAGAATCACTCTCTGGAGACCTGTCATACGCTCTACTACACAATAGTGCCGCGTGACTGCACAAACCCTTAAGCAAACTTCGATATCCTAAAGCAAAACTCGAAAATAGTAAAATTGAGCCGGTATTATAGTTCAAAACCAGACGTAAATAGAAGGGAAATCTACACTAAAGTTTGTTGGATAGTTTAGATAAAATTTCAGCATACAATTTTAGGCTAAAATCGTAGCATTCGATATTTCTATCTTAAACAATATGTGCCTCTATGAATAGTCGAATTAAACTCGATGACCTGTAGGCCCATTGAAAATGTTTGGCACGAATTGAATGGTTCTGTCGGATTAGCGTCACGGACTCGGGTCTGTCACAGGAATGCGCGATCGAGCTTTCTGATTGATCCATTCCGGTCGCATCGATGATGCACCGTCGTTGATTGGTTGACGTAGGTATTAGAAGCGCGGTTCGAGCTACCCGGCGCCAGTCCGAGAACCGATGTCCTGTGATGAAGGTCAACCTATAAGAGCTCTGCAACAAGGCGTGAGGAACGTGTGGCTTCAAGCAAACAACCTACTAATAAGCAGCTGATGATGTTAGGAGAGACTGGAACGTGAAGGAATTTGTGACGCCTAGCGATTGAGAACGTAAGATGAGACTGGCGGCTGTTGATGGAGATCCCGATACTGCTGCTGCTGTTACTGGTGTTGCTGCTGCTGTTGATGTCGGATTTCAACAACGAACAGATGACGGCTAATTTGCTGATGAAGACGAGTTGCTGTTGTCGCTTTATTTCCGATGTTCAATTTCACACACATTTATACATTATGAATATTGTGTCTTTTTAGGGTTAAACCGAAACCAGTTCGCTACTACTGACAACTACATGTACACAACTCGTTTGTCGCAACGTCCTGAACTAGTCTGCTGCTGCATTGGGAACCGCATCAACCCACATTTTGCTGTTTCGGTATCTTTACGTTAAGATAAGGTAATTATATTAAACTACACCCATCCGTACATTTTGCATAATCAATCTTCTTCATTAGCTTGACGATTATCCGATTTGTTTTTCAGCCGGCAATATTTGATCTTCAAACCTCGAGACGCAGACTCTACTCCGACTACAGAACCATCTCCACACCTCGAGACGCAGACTCTACTCCGACTAAAGCACCATCTTCAAACCTCGAGACGCAGACTCTACTCCGACTACAGAACCATCTCCACACCTCGAGACGCAGACTCTACTCCGATTAAAGCACCATCTTCAAACCTCGAGACGCAGACTCTACTCCGACTACAGAACCATCTCCAAACCTCGAGACGCAGACTCTACTCCGACTACAGCACCATCTTCAAACCTCGAGACGCAGACTCTACTCCGACTACAGAACCATCTTCAAACCTCGAGACGCAGACTCTACTCCGACTACAGAACCATCTCCAAACCTCGAGACGCAGACTCTACTCCGACTACAGCACCATCTTCAAACCTCGAGACGCAGACTCTACTCCGACTACAGCACCATCTCCAAACCTCGAGACGCAGACTCTACTCCGACTACAGCACCATCTTCAAACCTCGAGACGCAGACTCTACTCCGACTACAGAACCATCTTCAAACCTCGAGACGCAGACTCTACTCCGACTACAGAACCATCTTCAAACCTCGAGACGCAGACTCTACTCCGACTACAGAACCATCTTCAAACCTCGAGACGCAGACTCTACTCCGACTACAGAACCATCTCAACATCTTGTCATTATTTCGTTTTGCCGCATGTTATAAAAAGTATAAATATAAGTATAAATCTATATAAAATGCTCTCTTTAATAAAATCTCTTTGTCTCGGGCACTTTGCCCCGGAAAGGACTCTTCCCTCTCACAACTTCACACTTGACCGGAGGACTCTTCCGCTTTCAACTTCTCACGTTCGAGGAAAGGAAAGGACGAAGCATTTATTCCAAATTCAAAGTAGGAATTTGTTACAGCTTGTTTGCAAAAGTAAAATTCAACATTTTATTGAAACGACCAAAATCGAAAATAAAAATTCAACAGCTTGATTGCAAAAGTAAATTCAACATTTTATTTAATCATCAATAAAATATAATTATGGGATTAGAACCACCAACCACTCGCCTAGCAGTGCAGCACCCTACCCGCTACGCTATAGGGACATATATGACGATCTGCAGAGGAACTCCTATTTATCCATTGCTTAAGCAAATTTTATCAAAAAAATAATGCCATCTACCGGGCGAGACAGGAACTAGTTCCTATCACAACCCGGTAGATGGTGGAGAATGAGACCAGAGTAAGGAGAGAGAGAATGAGAATGAAATAGAGCGAGAGGAGAGAATGAGACTATGAGATGGAGAGATGAGAATGAGAGAGTGAGATGAGAATGAGACTATGAGGATGAGACTATGAGAATGAGACAGAGAATGAGAGATGAGTATGATGAGATGAGGATGAGACTGAGAAGTTCTCCCAATATGTTTTCGTTTGTTTGTTAACGCTGCCAACACATATTTATCCAGTTCATCTGATGTAGTCCTGATCATCAAACACAAACGTCAATAATTTCATCCTAATGATGACAAACATCCTAAAAGATATAAATGAAACTTAATAGATTTGAGGCCACCAATCAGTTATATGCAGTTAGAGTTAAGTCTAGTTAACGGTGTATCAGAGAAATGGCAATCTAAGGTAGGGGGCCAAGGGTCAAATAATTTTTGTCTCCGATTTCGATGAAATTCTGTATAGACATGTATTCTTAGGTGCTGATTACAAATCTGAAAGAATTTTTCGGATCCGAGGCCCAGAAAATCAGAAATTCGAATTTTTGGGGGGACCCCTAAATTTTCAAAAGGCCTTGGACCCCAGAGTTATCAAGATATTCAAAATCTGATCGCAGATTTGGAATCCGCACCCCTGAATATATAAAGAACTAAAATATCAAGCAAATCGAAGAGATTCGATTTTTTTGCCAAAAATGGCAAAAATTTAAGGTCCAGGAGTTTTTTTTCAGCGAAAATTTTTTTTTCTCCGATTCCTTCAAAATTTGGTAGGAATATGTATTCTGAGGTGTAGATTCCGGATATGCAATCAGATTTTGAATCGAGATTCATCTTCATGAGCAAATAAGGGTTTTAATGCCCAAAATATGCACCCCAAAAATGGGGTACAAAGTAAAAATTTTTTTTTTGGCCCAATTTTAATTAAATTTAGTGCAGACATGTTTTTTATGGTGCTGATTACAAATATGAGGTTAGATTTTGGATCCGAGGTTCCTAAAATGAGATATTCAGGATTTCGTGTTTTTACCCCCTCAATTTCGTCACAAATTTTGATGATTCGCCCGCGAAATTCGGTCCAAAAACGATTTTTATTCAATTATGTCAAATATTCAATTAATTTTTAAGGTAGAAATTGATGCTCTTTCTAAAAACCCTGAATTATAATTCCTGCAACACAATTACAGGCTGCTTCAAATAACCCCATTGACAATTCTTATGAAATGCAGTGAACAGTGTTTACAGATAAACTGCTTTCTCATAATTGTTTTGGAAACTTATAAGAAATTCTACTCACACACTCACTAGCCCTTGTCTAGCAGTAATGGTAGTCCACCGAGTTCCACAAATCCACATACAGAGTTCCACACCTCCTGGAGTCCACCACTGCCTGTTTTTTATGAGTATCAATCCACTTTAGTCCGGTTAGTTGACTAAACAGTCCAGTTAGTTCACTAATAGTCTGGTAAGTTCACGTATAGTCCAGTTAGTTCACTAATAGTCCGGTTAGTTGACTAGTAGTCCGGTTAGTTGACTAGTAGTCCGGAAGAAGTTGACTGAAGAAGTAAAACTGTGATGAATTTCAGTTGAAGTCCACGTCCAGTATTCGTGATGAAGTTTACACACGACAGCCCGACAGTAAAACCTGAAATATGAAATTGAAATCACATAAACAGGGAGACTGACTGAGAGGTTGGGGGAGGATGGGGTGATGAGGTTGGGGACGGGGTGAGAGGTTGGGGAGAATGGGGTGAGAGGTTGGGGACGGGGTGAGAGGTTGAGGAGGAGGAGGTGATGAGGTTGGGGACAATGGGGTGATGAGGTTGGGGGAGGATGGGGTGATGGGGTTGGGGACAATGGGGTGAGAGGTTGGGGGAGGTTGAGGGAGGATGGGGTGAGAGGTTGAGGGAGGATGGGGTGAGAGGTTGGGGGGAGGATGGGATGATAGGTTGGGGACAATGGGGTGATGAGGTTGAGGGAGGATGGGGTGAGAGGTTGGGGAGGATGAGGTGAGAGGTTGGGGTGAGATTGAGGGAGGATGGGGTGATGAGGTTGAGGGAGCATGTGTTTTCAGGATCCACTTTGACAGTTGTGAGTCAGAGAGAACTCTTGAGTTATAATTTCCAATGAGTGGAACTGGGTCCACCGGGTTTCACCCGAGACAATACTATACAAACACTAGACATACATTGAAATCAGCACACTTTATCAAACTGATGGTCCGCAAATCATAAACTGTAAATTGTAAATGTCTGACGAGGCGGTTCCTGGTTAGAGATTGATACCCGCACTACCGTGTCGAATTACCCGTGTGAACTTTGGACTAGTATCTGCACTCACCGGCGGAGCCTCTCCCGAAAATCGTCAGGCCAGGACAGGAAACCACCGACCGACATCCGTATGACCCGTATTTTCCTGTTCCAAATCATACAGTCGGGCTCTAAGCCATCAGTCAGGTTTGCGGCCGTGAAGGTTTCTGGCTGTGTGGGGTTCGATTCCCGATACTGCGCGATTGTGGTCAATTTAGATGTGAACGAATATTCATAGTATTCAAATGTGTTTAAAGTTTGCTTTATATTTTTTCACTTTAAGCCAATCTAAAAGGTTAAACGGACACTTATAATTCATGTTAATCCCTGCACAAGTTTTGTGTTATTGGGCGTCAAGTGACAAATTCACAATTTTAGATATTTCTCAATGATGATTTTCATATTTGTCTCGCGTCTAGATAGAAAATCTAATGGTTTCAGTCTCAGACGATTGAAGCGGGTTACAACATACACGATTTAAATTGTATGATCCAATATGCAATGAAGCAAATGTTTTCAGTTGTTTATATTTGATAAATCGTTAGAAATCAAATTTCCGTTGTTTAATTGGAATTCAAACACAAATCACTTGTCACAAATCGATTCGAGTTAAGATTGAGTCTACTGTATTTCAGTTTGCTATAACGAGGGTCCGTCATCTGTTTGACTAACCTAAGTTTCCTAAACAGAAACAATTCGAAATTCTACTCACCAATTTTGGATTATCTTCACCTTGATGAGATGTACCACTCAGCTCAAAGGAGTCATCTATTTGACCAGGTTGTTTAAATCGGTACGCTTTTGTTGCGATCAGGTCCTGATGCAGTGAGGTCTGGAAACTGGAATCTGTATTTCTCGGTTTAGTCAACACACATTGGCAGCGATCGAATCCTAGCCAGCAGGAACGTCTATTCTGAAAAAGTGTTTAAAAAGACTTGAATCGGCTTGAATCCGACCTAACTTAAGTTTAATATTCGGGAAAGAAGTTAAAATTCCCGCTTACCAGTCACCAAATTATGTCTGAAGCATCGTGGTCCCCACGCGTTGTTAGGAATCAGATCCTGAACAGGACGACCTTCTCTGAAAAATGTTCAATATTGGACATGATACCCATTGTATATCGGCGTAGTTCGTTTTATTAAACAACTAACTGTCACACGATTCAACTTAATTCAACTTTCCGACCCAACTTAATCCATGGTTTGACATTCATGCATAAACGAGTTCACTCACCAATTCATGTGACATGTGGCGGAGCTTCGTGGATTATTTTGACATTATGCCGCGTACTTCGTCGCTAAGGTACTAGCGGCAATCAGTTCGCGAGCAATACTGCGCAAAAGGGGGCACCGCCTAAAAAGTAAAACCATAAGAATTTTAAATTCGAATCGATGATTCAAATAAGGTCAGACAACCTGGTGATCACGCAGTCGTGTAGAAATCATGAATACGCCAGTTAACTTCATCAGGGCAGTCGGAACAGGGGCCACTTTTTTTGCTTAGCAAAATTTTTTTCAAAATACCGTAGCAGCTGGTCGTTCTCTGTACTAGGTGGTTGGCTCACGACTTCTCATGCTTCTGCGAATGGGACCGTGAAATGGCCCCAAAACGCATCTTCGGCGATTGAATTTTCAAAAATTTTCTAGGGGACCCCCTTCAGAAATAAGCCTCGCCACTGAAAAATTCCTTCCGACGGCTCTGCTTCAGACCGAAAATCAGAAATGTACATGACGCATTTATGTAAATACGTGTCAAACGTTGTCGAATATAAGCGTCATATTGATGATATACCTGATATTCCGGGATGGGTTAATAATGAGCACGCATTAGTTGTCTAGTATATGCGATGTGTAACGGTAATAAGTTATTATCCGTATAGTTTTAAATGTATACCATTTTTATTCATCGATTAGGCCACGCATAGAATCATATACGCGTCTCGGCAGTTTTATTTTTCCGCGCACGCGCGCGTCCGAACCAAAAGTTCGTCAGTAAAAGTGATGAAAATAAAATGCGCATCCCGCATGCTGAAATCTGTTGTCGTTTCTTTTTTTGTCAAGTGCCTCACGCATCCCGAAAAACAACCTGATCACACTTTTCTCGATTTTTTTTTTGTATCACGGTCGCTACTCAATTGTTACTACTGTGGCAGGCGACCGTTTCGGTAACGACGTGCTTTCCATCCTGAATCAAGGTCGTCGACGCGCCTTAATTTCCCCATTTGAAAAATGAGAAAATAGTCGGCCTCGCCACTTTCGAAATTTGGAATAAGGGTTTTCATTTCTCCTTTTTTAAAAGAGAATTGAAAATAAAACCCGCCGTCCTCGTTACTTTTCCTACGACGAGAAACAAGCGTATTTTCGCGTGGCCTGACACGACCATTAAAACGTAGCTGGTTCGTGTATAAATGTGTAATATGGAATCCTCATACATGCCAATCCGTTGCATAACAAGTCAATATAATCGTATTTAATCTTCTTCCAAATATCCAAACCGTCCCACATCGTACGTGTTATGTTATTGTGCAGGATTTAGCTTCGTTTTAAATCGCGCACTCACATATTCTGGTTGTATCGAATATTAACATTAGACTTATTCATACACAACGTAACAGTTTTCCAAATGTTTCAGATTTGCTTGGGGGATTGGGTGTTGCAGAGATTTCGCGGCGGTGGGGGAAACTTTCAATCATGACCACTACAGTCATTTATCGTTTTGGGCCTGCGAAAGAAATCAGCGATTAGCATGAAATTATATGATGAATCCACGCGTATATGGGCGATATATAAATGCAGTGAGTCGATGTGTTCGGTACGAAACGCGTGAAATGCACTGTGTAAAGACCCTGGCAGTAGACGAGTATAGTACATAGCATCCTCGCTTGCCAGGGGTCCGGTATCACTCCCGAACTCGCTTCCACCAGCCCCCTGGCCTCACGAAGCGTGATTTCATTACTGGCGCTGTTGCGCGTGACGTCATATATCGATTTGCGAAATACTTCCTTGTTCGGTAAAACGTTCGCTGATTGGTCAATTTAACGGGAAAACCAACAGAAGTCTACTGACGGTTTGTTACAAGCGCTGTGATTGGTACGACCGGATTCTGGTCGGCAAGTAACGACTCCAACGACTCGTGAGGTCAAGGGGTTCGGGGAACAGCTTTAGCGTAGTGGGTTCGAATCCCTTGACGGGTGAAGATGAGTACATAGGTTAACTATTGATTTGACGCACGAGCTTTCGCTACTAAAATGTAGGCCTATACTACTAGAAGCTTCATAAAGTCTTGTTTTTCTTTTTCTTCTGTTACGTTGTTCATTGACGATCATGTCATTTGATTATGATGAATAAACTAACTTTTAACTTGTAACTTCGCATGTGGAATTATCGTCTCTTTACAAACATCCCTTTAAACTAAAATTCCCGTCATGTGTCCTAATCAAAATCCTATGTATCAAATGGTAGGGTCGATGTGCTGCTTTTTGTGCACACCTTTTAATTCTAGTCCAGAAATTTAACCTAAGCGTTTGTGCCAAATTAGAGAGAGAATTTTGGAGTCAGTCAGTCTGGTATGAGCAAGGTTGGAGAATTATTTTCCAAATCATTAGTGCTAATTGTAATCGAAAAGGGTCATAGATGTTCACGGTGTCAGCTCATCGCCAAACTGTGTACCAGATACTATCTCATACATATACCTGTTTACAAACTGTCCTAAAGTTTAGAATCCTATCTTCCGATTTACAATAATCCTTAACCTTAATCCTGATCACATCAGAATTATGAAATTCTCAAGGTAGACATTAGAATTCGACGAGAGAAATCCCTCAATAACGAAGCCAAGATTGAAAAATTCTTTTATCAGAATGGTTGTATTTGAGGAGCGACGTTTCGGCTAACAACTCTTAGCCATCATCAGGCGTACTAAAGACATAAGAGTTGTCGGTTCGATTGTAGTGAGTGAACAATAAAAATTAGCTGTTTCCACAAAACAGGTTTTAGAAATAAATTTCTGTTTGGAGATATTTCTAGAGGAAAACGATATTCGTGTCAATAACTACGAAATGTGATATTAACGAAACTGAACAGATATTCATTTTTAATCTATCTTGTATCCATTTTTCATGATGGATCTCGCCTCGCGGTGGCGTCGTTGGGTGTTAATTCGAACGTATTATAATCCGATTCACTATTTTCGGATCCGTCTGGGATTAATTTCATATCGTCTGCGGTTCTTTGACGCGCTAGTTCGGATTGTTCGTCCCAATCTAAAACAAAGATGGCGTACATAACGAATACCAACGAATTCAAAACGCACGAACTCTGGTAACCTATTACTATGCTCAGAGCGCCTAACCGGGTAAAATATAACAAAATCATGCCTAACGCCGTTCCAATTATTAACGTCACCAAACATGTCGTTGTTATAACGGCGATTTTAGCGCATCCTCGAATTGCACCGTTGAATATAGCATCCACAGCGAATAGGGGTAAAGTTGCTCCGATGTACAGTAACGTGAATTTCAGTTCGGCTTCGACCGAACTATCGCTGGAAAATGCCCGCGCTAAAACAGCGTGAAGCGAACAAATCAATACACCGAGAACTACGGCGACCATCAACGAAATACCTTGATAAAAGAACAAAGCTCGTTTGGCCGCGTGACCGTCCTTGGATGTTAACAGGAAACCGACTCTCATACTGCAAGCTTCCGCTATGCCATACAATATATTGAGGTCGAAATATATCACTTGCAACGAGACGCTCAACGCTACAAGTTCAACCACTCCGAAAGTACCGGTCAAGAAGGTACCGACAGTCAGAGCTGTGCTAATACACATTACTGACGCTATTGAACCGACTGCCATACTAATGACCTCCCATAGATTCTTAAATATCTCCATATTAGTTCTGAATATAGCGAGAGTGTCTTTATTGACCATGTGAGATGCTATACCCAAGCAAACTGCGCTGAGGCCAAAAAATACGAGGAAAGTGACGGCCACTCCTATACTGGGTAGGCGTAGTACGATAACCATGACGTAACAGATTACTGCGGTAATAACGTTGGTGCATATTGGTACAATAACGACCGGTAAAACAACCCCTTGACACATCAAAAAACGCATGAAAATATCGTTGGCGAACACGAGAAAGATATTGGGAGACATCACCATCAGAATCCGCCCAGCCTCTTCGGACACGGTCGCGTTCTGTCCGAAAAGTACGAATATTTTTTCGGCAGTGAAACTAAGCGGCAACAACAGTAAACCGCAACAAAACAGCATCAACATCCCTCGCTGTAACAACAAGCGCAGATAGCGATAGTTTCTGGCGCCGAAAGCTTGCGCGAATAGTCCTTCTATACCGGTCGCCATGCCCATACCGAACGAGTAGACCAGTCCGAAAAGCGAGTCGATCAGGGAAAACGCGGCCTGCGAAACTAGATCCGATTGAGCGACGATTAAAGTACACGTTAAAAAAGGCACTTCGTTCAAAACGGGTATGACAAGAATCGGCCACGACGTGACGAGAAAGAAACGTAATTCCTCGCGTAACCAATCCGGAAGTGCTTTCATCATCGTCATTTTCTCCTTTTCACGATGTTGTACGACGTTTCTTCGAATACGTCCGTTGTTCGTTGTTGATTTCGGAGGTGGATTTATTTCCTCGAATATGTTCTTTTTTCGTGTGTTTCGGCAATAGATTATCGGCTGAAATGTGATGGACCCTGAAACGGTTTAGAATGCGTAGTTGAATTCCGAGTGCGCGCGTGGCGTCCTGTTTGCGCTGTTTTGCTGATATGGCCCGGCCGTAATGTCCCGCGCCAGACGTTCTGCGGATAAGCAAAATATGTGCTAATTAATCAAAAATGTATTTACGTTAAGCTTGAATTATAGAATGGATGAACGGCATCTGGCTGAAATATTCACCGCGGCGTTACATTACACGATACAATTTTAATGTAAGCAAATTCATGAAGGTTGTTTAGACAGACCAGTTCCACAGTTGTGAGTTAGAGTTTAAGTTAGTTCATTTTCGATGAGTTAACTCAGAGTTAAACCTTAACTCACAACTGTGGAACTGGGTCGAGTGAAATTGTGATTTGTTTTTTTCAAATGATTAGACACCATTATATCTGCTCTTATCGACTCGATGCTGCTGCTCTCAAGATAAGAATGGATACAGGTAGCAAAAATATCAAATCACACCATACGACCTTAGATCTATGTTTCACGATCCAGTTTCACGAAGAAGTTTAACTAAAAATGTTTGTGTAATCGCTATTGGTTACTTCATGTTTTCAACGACGACAACCATTCGAACTTAACTGATAAAACTTTCTCACGAAAATGGACCCTGAAGCGGAAAAGAGAAGGAAAAACTAGGATTGAGACTCAAAAAATAGAAACTATTTCAGTTATTTGTAGAACGATAACCACACTCAAACGTGGTGAACGGATAATAAGATAAAAACCCTATATCTACAGGTTAAAAGAAGAAAACACAGAAAAAACAAGAATTTATTTATTCAATCTAGAATATATATAAGACACGCCGTTTCGATCTCACCCTAGAGATCATCGTCAGGTGTGAGATTCAGTTATTTTAATTAGACTAAATAGGGCAACGACTTGGCCGAGTTTGATTCTAGATAAATCCAATAATCGTCCGAATTCGGATATTTCGGAATGTCCATAAGTTATGGAATCAATTAGAGGAGTACGTACGTACAATCGAATCGTGCCTTAAACTTCCCCAATGCTGTGTATCGACGTAGTTGCGACGCTATTCCTCAGTCCGGTTCTCTTTGCGACGAGAGTCGTTTCGACAACAACCTTGTACCTTACTGCATTAAATAACACAATTCAAGTTTGTTTTATCCGGGGCGAATTTCCAGGTTATTGTTCAATGCGCCAGCTCCTGAAAGGTAATCTTGAAAAACCGGATTTTTGTTTATACCATCGTATTGAAAGTGTCGGTGGTAGAGTCGTAGATTGTTCCAGTAGAGTCATAAACTTCTTTAACATTGTTATTCTAAGCAAAGCTCGATATTTCACGTGCGTTTGATATGCCTCTACATGAGCGGACTTATATATCAGAAAGATTTGATCACAAGGAGACGATTTTCGTCGATCTGTTTTATATTGATTGAGCGAAGAAACTCAAAAACCAGCAAACGGAATTGTGTTGTCGGGCTACGTGTGTTAATACTACAGAGATTTCCAACAGAAACCCTGATAATAATCTGCAGAATAACAGAATTGTTTCTACTAAAGCAGCAGAAACCAAATAATCACACGAATATCAACGGAGTTTTCCGTGAAGAAACAGAAAATTATATCCATTTCGTCAGTAATACAAGATCACAAAATGAATATATGGATAGAATATGATATAATTGGGTCGGTTTAGGGGTAAAAGGGTTGAGGAACGCGTATGTTACGTTTGTAGACCTGAAGCATGCGTTGAAGATGAATTTCACTTTATTATGTCATGTAAGAAATACGAACAAGAACGGCATAAACTTTTTGTAGATATGTCACAGGAGGTGCATGACTTCCAAGAACTAACAAAACAACAACAGTTTCAAATATTAATGGCTAACTATCCAATAACTCTAGCAACCTTGAACAATGTTGGAGTAAAAGGAGTTCATGCACTTTCAGTGTCACTTGAATATATTTATAGATAAATCTAATTAATGGTGACTTATAAACCCGTTGAGGGCTGGGTAGTGTTGAAATGTATATATTATGTGTTGGTAAAGAAGACTTATAACTACATGTGACAATAATAAAATAAATATACATACATATGAAGTAGCAGTATAAGCGAATGTAGGTAAAAGTCCCCTGGGTAAAATCCCCTCCCCTCGATTTCAGTTCAGTTCGGTTTATTACTCGACAAGTTACAGTAACATTGCACAGTATGGCGGCTGATTCGGGCCATACTAAAAAAATTTTTCTGTACGGCTAAAGCAACGATGAAAAACAATTTCACATTGGCCCGTTTTTTTTTGGTTTTGTCGCGCGAGAATTCAAAAAGTTTTGAATTCTCGAGCGAGAAAACAAAACATTTTTGAATTGGCCCGAATCAGCCACCATAGCACAGAGATATAGATATACTCAAAAATTACAACGAATAACTATGGAAATACCCTAGGTAAAAATCCCCAATTATTCACAGTAGGTAGAAACCACTCGACTTTTGAATGGAATTAGAATTTTGAGGTCAATTTATTCGTACGGATATATTCGATAATTCATTCGCATTTCAAATGCATTACATAGAAATATCACGAGTATCATAGTCATTGTACAATTTCAATAAAAATTACGTATTAGTTCACCAGTTCTAATAGCTATAAGCTCAAATGTGATTTAATCTCACAATCAAAATATATCTGGTTTGAATTTTCGAAAGGTGAAACTCCAATGTTATTTCTATATAATTTTGCATATATAATTCATATTTGATATATATATTTCATATATATAACATTCATATTTAGAACCAAGTTTTATTTTGATCTTTATCTTCGGGAATTTGAAATCCTATCTAAATGCAAGCCGATTTAATTCTAAACAGTTTAAACCGCTAGTATTTTCTGGTAAGATTGACTTTACTATCTTGAAACACTCTTTGTATCGATAGACAAATTGAAGAAGTCTTTAGGAAGATATTTCCTTTCCGATATCGATGCGAGATGATAATTAGAAATATAACAAAAATTGTTTCCAATCATGAAATTAGAATGAAAAAGTGGCTTTAACTTTTAAGTAATTCTATTCATTTGTAAGATTAATTTTTCGCCTCAAAATAAAGATCAATTTTCGTGAAACCGTCAAATATCAATGTTCGTTGTAAAAGCATTCATTGGGGAAAATACCACAGTAAATCATCTGAACTGGTTGGAAGGTTACTAATTATTCATCTGTTTTAAGTGAGCGGTGTTCAAGGAGAATTTATCGATAATCGATAATTGATATCGTATAACGAAGCGGATTCAGAGACGAGTTGATCGGTAAAAATAGAACGGCCAGCCAAGCGGCCACCTGGTTCGGTATCTCGACCGATGATACGGCGCAAAACTGAACGATTACCAAACTTCACCGCTTAGGGATATTCAACAAAAGATATTGCGATGTTTATCGCAATGAACAGATATCAAAATTGCTTACCAGTTCAAAAACTAGGAGAGGCGTCCAGTGCGAACCCGCTCGCCTGGCCATCTGTATTGATAGAGTGTATTTGCATTAAATCTGACCATACTTATGGTTGCTAGACTGGACGAAGTTGAAAATGGCAAAACATACTTCTGGGGTACGCGATAAACCGAGGCAAACGGAGCCTTCTGAAATTTCGGGAAGACACGCGAACCCGCAGGCCGAATCAACCTTGAAATCAAATGTTTATTTATCCGAACCTATACAGCGGATTTTCATACAGAAATATTCGCGGATTTCCCGTCCCAGCAGGAGATATATGTAGAAATTGACCACGTAGTTCCACATTTGAAACTGAGTGAAAATCTCCAAGAGAAATTCTCGCTGTTCCGGCGAAACTGTTAACAATGAAGTAATAGTCGAAGGAATGGTAAATATTGCGAAGGCGAATGAAACTGTTACGAGCATTATTGTCGTACGTTTCGATTTCGTGGTTTTCTGATCGGACGAAACCATTTTTGAACCTCTGAATAACTGAACTATTATTACAGTATTTGACGTGATAATCAAAGTCAAAGGTATAATGTGATTGTGGACGACGATTATGGCAAAAAATGTAAATTGGTCTACTAAATCGTAGTAACACCCGAAAGACTGGTCGGTAAAATGTATCGACAAAGCCGGCGTGAGATATATCAGCAGTACATTCACTGCTGTTATTATCAGTATAGTAAATCTAGCGAATCTCGGTGTACATATCAAACGAGATGTGAACGGGAAGAGAACAACTGCCGCGCGTTCTAGAGATATCGCTACTATCAACCACGAACTGTTGGCAAAAGCGGTGACCATTATAAACTCGTACAGTTTACAACTGATCAGTGAACTCATCATGAATATCGGACCGACGTCAGCGCGCAAGAGAACAAACTGTAAAACGGGCATCAGCGTGTAATTGATACAGTACATGAAATCACTGGCAGACAAAACGATCAGATAGTTAGCGTAAGATAAACCGCGGAATCGGCGACTTATCATGATCTGTAAAGTAGCCGAATTTCCGAAGACGCCGAAGATGAACACGACAGGCAGAACGACCAGTGACGCGGTAAGGTAGATTCCGGACCTGTTCACCACGGACATGAGAACGATGTAGCTGTTGTAAGTTCGACCAAATTGCGTCTGGTTCATGATTCGTCGGAGAGTGTACTGACTGTCTGAGTGTGTACTGACTGTCTGAGAGTGTACCGACTGTCTGAGTGTGTACTGACTGTCTGAGAGTGTACTGACTGTCTGAGAGTGTACTGACTGTCTGAGTGTGTACTGACTGTCTGAGTGCGTACTGACTGTCTGAGAGTGTGCTGACTGTCTGAGAGTGTACCGACTGTCTGAGAGTGTACCGACTGTCTGAGAGTGTACTGACTGTCTGAGAGTGTACCGACTGTCTGAGTGTGTACCGACTGTCTGAGTGTGTACTGACTGTCTGAGAGTGTACCGACTGTCTGAGTGTGTACTGACTGTCTGAGTGTGTACCGACTGTCTGAGAGTGTACCGACTGTCTGAGTGTGCACTGACTGTTTTAGAGTGTACTGACTGTCTGAGTGTGTACTGACTGTCTGAGTGCGTACTGACTGTCTGAGAGTGTGCTGACTGTCTGAGAGTGTACCGACTGTCTGAGAGTGTACCGACTGTCTGAGAGTGTACTGACTGTCTGAGAGTGTACCGACTGTCTGAGTGTGTACCGACTGTCTGAGTGTGTACTGACTGTCTGAGAGTGTACCGACTGTCTGAGTGTGTACTGACTGTCTGAGTGTGTACCGACTGTCTGAGAGTGTACCGACTGTCTGAGTGTGCACTGACTGTTTTAGAGTGTACTGACTGTCTGAGTGCGTACTGACTGTCTGAGAGTGTCCTGACTGTCTGAGAGTTTACCGACTGTCTCTGAGAGTGTACCGACTGTCTGAGTGTGTACCGACTGTCTGATAGTGTACCGACTGTCTGAGAGCGTACTGTTGGTCGAATCAGAGAGTCAACTGACTGTCTGAGAATGTTCTGGAACTGGCCGTTTCTTCTCGCATTTTTCAGAAAAATCAATTCAACTTAGATATCAAGAATTCGTTACCAATCATTGCATCACAATTCGTCTATTCATTTGCGGGATTTATTGTTCGCGTAAAATCAAAGATCAATTCTCATAAATCTGACACAATGGATAAACGGTTTAGTGAAACTCGTGAAATATGAATGTAGCTCCAACAGATATCAATATTCGTTGTACAAATATTCATCATCATGGTGAAATGTCAATAGTAAAAAAAAAAAAATCGGAACAGGTTGGGAAGTTTCCTCATTATTTAACCGCATTACATAGTATACGCACATATCTGTCAAGTCAGCGGTAGTCAAGCAGAATTTTCCATTTACAAGAGAAATTTTCTGTTGGAAAGATAACAAACTTGAAGCGAAACTGATTTGAACTGCGTCACTGAACTAGTGTCTCAGTGCGTCTGATCGGTGTGGTGACCTACAAATCTGTGTGGAGCCTCTAATCAAGCACAATAAGGCCTACCCCAGGGGCAGATCCTAACCCCTTTCCGATCAAGTGCACTTTTATAATTGATCTAAGACTTAAGTCCAAAGCACTGCTTAAAGCAGTCATATATATGCACAAAAATTGCATGAAACGTACCTAGATTTGAGAAATTTTCTGGGGGGAGGATCCCCGCGCCCCCTGCAAGCGCCACGGGGCCTTCAGCGTGGTGACCACAGCAGGACCGTCCTTCAGCGTGGTGACCACAGCGGGGCCGTGGCGAGAGCCTGCATAGCTCGCCAGGACACCCGCCCCGACTATTAACCGCCATTTTCGGATGAGTTGACCCTCCCTTTGATGTACAATGTAATTCATTCTTCACTTAAAGATACTGAACTGATCAATATGAATGCGGAAACTAAATCGATAATTGAGGGTGCAGTCACAGAGCTGTACCAACTTTCGACCATACCAAGTGGTGATTGTACCCAAAAAAAAAAACAAAGAAAAGATAAATAAGACACTACACGAGATGGATGAAAAGAGACATGACACTAAATCGGGTTCGAATCCCACATTTCCGATAACGTTGTACTTAAACTAGAAAATAACCGATAAACGTGATTGTTATATATAGTTGAGTGACGACGCTTTGAAAAAAACGATATCTAATGAACGCAGTGATAATCAATATTCATGTCACTGGTTTCTGAATGTCGATTTCAACTTGACCTGGAGTATATCAGGTGGTTTAGGTCAGCCAGTTTTGGTGGTACGTACCTGATAAAAGTCTTATCAGAACCAGAAAGCACCAAAAGCTGGCTGCGATAGTTCACGAACAAAAAACGAAGCCGTTTATCCACTGAACTACGGAAGCTGAGTTCCACATTTTTGCAAATTTCAAAAATTATAACCCTTGTCCTGTTCAACGGGTTGAATATTGCCACGATGCATACCGTGATCGCTCCTCTCCCTCTGCCTCTCCCTCTGCCTCTCCCTCTGCCTCTCCCTCTGCCTCTCCCTCTGCCTCTCCCTCTGCCTCTCCCTCTGCCTCTCCCTCTGCCTCTCCCTCTGCCTCTCCCTCTGCCTCTCCCTCTGCCTCTCCCTCTGCCTGTCCCTCTGCCTCTCCCTCTGCCTCTGCCTCTCCCTCTGTCTCTCCCTCTGCCTCTCCCTCTGCCTCTCCCTCTGCCTCTCCCTCTGTCTCTCCCTCTGTCTCTGCCTCTGCCTCTGCCTCTGCCTCTGCCTCTGCCTCTGCCTCTGCCTCTCCCTCTCCCTCTCCCTCTCCAAATTGCATCCATCTATCCCCACAGGGTCATTTACCCCTGTCGACCACAGGCAAGTAGTTTCAGCTCTTCGGGGGCGCTCCAAGCACTGCTTGATGCCATGTCCCAGTATTGGGCCAACGCCGACTTATGCAAACAGCAAAAAGTAGCGAATTAAATATTGATGAAGATTTCTATCCGTTTTGAACGTTGTCAACTGCGATGATAAAGAGGAAGCTTTTTTTCTATGAAAAACCGATAGTAGAGAGGGAAAGGAGAGAGGGAGAGGGGGAGAAGGAGAGAGGGGGAGAGGGAGAAGGAGAGAAGAAAAGAGGTTAGAAACGGTGAGAGTTGTTGAGAGTGTAGATTCTGGTTTATCGCGAGCACGCGTCAAACTATCAATTATTGAGTTTCATAAAGGTATATGAAGTTCACCAGAACCGCAACTTAATCTAAACTTTCCAGTGAAGGCTTGCAGCTACTTTACAACTGACAATGAACAACTTATTGGTTCGGATTCACATTTTCGTGATGCTACTTCAAGTTGTGTCGAGTAAGTAACATTCTAAACGATTCTGTATATTTTATCATCATTCATTTCATCGGTTTCGATGAGTGACATTGAACATTTTAGGGGAGCGTTTAAATAGTACGTGCGATTTTAGGGGGGGGGGGTAAAAATAATGAACTAACTTCGTATGGGGGAGGGCAGGGGCGGATCCAGGGACATGTTGTGACCTTGTCGACCGATAAAAAGGGCATATATTCTTAATTTAGGGCGGAAAGCATATCAGCAAAATTTTTGAAATTTCGCTATCATTTTAGAGCTTTCTGAGCATCTCTGAGAGGCATTTAGTCAAGAAACATAGGTTATATATTTAGCTATATTTAGCATAGGTTATATATTTATGTTTATGTTTATTTTGCGTATCTCAGGAGGTTACAACGGAAAATTTTGATAAAGAGAAAAAATAAAAAGGCACTTTAAAATTCCGACGGTCTAAATCCGACCCTGGAGGGGGGTTAAAGTATAATGTACGTAAATTTCTGGTAGGACGGTTTCTCAAACAGATGTACGTACTTAATGGACGAGAGATATCCAAAATTACGTCAAACATAATGTCTGAGACAAAATAAATTACAGTAAACCAATCCTTATCTCATGAAATCATACTTCTTAGTTAACACTAGCCTATATAGTACCACAAACAACCTCGCTTTGATTTGAGGGGGTCTTTCAATATGTACGTACGGGTGGGGGACAATGAAATAAGTACCAAGATCGTACAAGGGGGGGGTCTAAAAACGGTAAAACTGGCCGTACGTACTATTTGAACGCCCCCTAGCGAAAAATTATTATATTCTTATCGCAGAATGAAATTCTATGGTTGTGTACGTATTTTTCGCATCTCTGCGGCAATCTGCTGCAGCTAGCAAAATCATACTTAATTGATTAAGTTTGTTTCACCAAAAGAATGAATACCTAAAACGATTTAAGCTTAATTATTGAAGTTATTAAATTGATTACTAAGTTACTGTCTGTTACAAATGCTCTCCGTGCGACGTTTTGGTTCGTAATTTCATTAATAATCGGTTTATCTCTAAATGTTATGCATCAATTTGTTCAGTAAGGAATTTGCATTCAGAAATAAATCATGAAGTGGCATACATTTGTTTGTATTTTCATCAGCGATAGTTTACCTAGCATACGCTCGCGTAATGCTGAAAAACGGCTATTACGATTACGATTACGATTACGATTACGATTTATTTACACTCCAACCATTTTCATGGTATATGGAGGAAAACTATTACACATGTATATACAAATATTTACAAAACAATACTGAAGTGATTAAAATTTAGAGAATGAAAACGTAACGAAATATATATATACATCAACTATTTACAATACTATATATACTATTGGAGGGATCTATATACATCTAAGCCGGTCTTAATGAATTTAGCTAAGTTGACCGTTGGGTTTTTCAGAATATCAAGGGTATTAAAGGTATTCAAATTCAAAAAGTTTTTGCGTTGTTCGTTAAGTAAGGTACAGTCAAACAGAAAATGGGATTCGTCACCTAGAGTATTACAAGTGGGGCATATTCTATCGGCTCTGTCTAAATGAAGGTTTGAAAATTTGTTCACAGGTAAAATATAGGACCCGACCCTAAATTCAAATAAACTAGTTCCTAAGTCATCACCAAGTTCTATTATATACTTCTCTAACCTAATATCATTTTTATATTGCCTAAAGTTAGTGTATATCGGATAAGTATTTATGGCAGATACAGTTTCTTGAAGGTGCTGGTCACGGAGTATCTGTTTTATTCGTTTTGAAAAAGATTTACTGTTAGTCATGAATTGCTGCGTCCAAATGCAGGACAAACCACAGTCATCAAACGTTTTCTTTATATATGATAACCAAGGGCTCTTAAATTTATCCCTTAAAAATAAATATGGCCCATCACGTGGCGCCGCCTACTGTATTTTGTTATGCTAATGAGTAGGTGATGACGTCACTGTAACGTTTCCGCGCGTCCGCGGAGCGGATTTTTCAGCATTACGCGAGCGTATGCTAAGTATTAAACTATCGCTCATAAATGAAAACAAAAACAACTTTAGTAAAAATTGTTGTTTATTTCTGAATGCGAATTCCTCACTGAACAAATTGATGCGTAATAAAGGTAGATAAACTGTTTATTAACGAAATTACGGACCGAAACGTCGCACGGAGAGCAGGTGTGACAGACAGTAATTCTGTTTGTAAATGAAACTAGGCCAACGGTTGGTAATCTGGAGCCGACCGGTTAAGCCACGAAATGCGCGATACTTTTTGACCCTGGCCAAGTTTGACCCACGCCAATAAGTACCAACGACTTTCCCAATGCGACAGTGCACATTTGATATGGGCCAAATGTGGGCCAAACGTCGGACCAGGTCGGCACGGGTCCAATCATTGTGTGTGAATGCTAATGGGGTACCCGCGCCGCTACTGTGGCAATCGAGGATTCCGCTTATGGCAGGCGAGTTTCCACCAGGTGTCGCTAGTAGATAGTTGGTCGTCCACGTTCGATTTCCTTCTACATTTCAATTAAATCTGAATGAACTTTTCTCCTAAAGAATCAATCATTTAAGAAAACTAATATTGAACACATTTTTTCCATATAAGATGAAGTAAAAGTGACTATGCATACTGGCCCTGGTCGATATGACGGTACAAATGCCGCAACTTATGCCGTAGTAAAAGGATCAACTGGAAATTGCCCGGAGATCAGGTTGTTTTCAAAACTGCTAGCAAATAGGTAAAATACTAACATCAATCAAACCGATATTTATTCCAGTTTTCCGTAGACCATGGACAAATGGAGATAAATTTGTGCTGACATAAAAACTACAAATGGCTACGCATTAGTGAAACATATATAGGATTGACGTATCGACTGATTCGAGGTGCGCTAGTTTCGAAACATTTCCACGGCTCCTCGTAAATGCATCTGTTATGAAAACGGCTCATAGCTGTTAAGTCGAAACTTCAATCCTTCATCTTATCATCGTTGTTACGTAATCGATTGCGGCTTTTCTTCTTTGCTATATGTTACTTTATGTGTTACGGATATTTTCAGCGCTACAACGAGCACAATACCCAATTGTAGTCCAGGACGCCTGCACTATATTCGATTCTTCAGCAATAGTGCCAAGGTGTCCCGTTATACAAAGGTAAAACCAACATTTGCCTTCCACCGCGATACAATCAAAATGCCGCAATTTTCCGTTAAAAGTTTTTTCTTGATAAGTTTACAAAAGTCGCGCCATCTAAATCATTATTATTTTAGACAAACAAAAAACAAATGCTATGATAATAAGAGAACTTACTTGAGAGTTTATCGACGCCCGGAAAATCGCTCAATATTTTGCATAATATTGTCGATAGTAAAAGATGAAGTATAGACGATAGATTTCGGTAAAACGGGTCAACATTTTGGATTCATCGGTTATTGAATTGACCGGCCACCAGTCTAACCCCGATATATTTATGACGTAGTGCGCATAATCCTCCCAAAAATAATTATTGAAATCATAGAATAGGGAATACGAATTATTAAAATATAATCAACTCAGAAAATAACCAAATATTTTAGATGATATAAAATCAACGAAATAAACGCCATAATTGTAATTGTTATTTTGAAACGGCAATATTGATGACGTAGTACACATCGACTCACCGCAGAAACCCTTGAAAGAACGCATAGTAGTTATCAACACTAATTGTAACGGTTTTTACGTCGCCGAATATCCGCTTATAAACAATTACATAATTCGTGTTAATCATTTTCGCAGGTGACTGTCGATGTGGATGGTGTCGAGTATGTGTTCAACAGCGTTTCAAAAATGTTCGTGATCACTTTAAATCGGGATCTGAAGTTAGGATCGGATTTCACTGCTTCCTGTGCGTATAATCGATTTCATTCATGCAAATTTATGCAAATCACGGTTGTCTAATCGATTTTGAATGCGCGCTTTTTTTATTACAGATTATTTGAAGACTAAGTTCAACTATAGGACGGTCACAGATGCGGCACTTGGATCGCTTGTAAACTCTGTAAAGCTGAGGTATTGTGGAGCTGATATATTCTGTGCGGATTACTGCTCGGCAGAAATACAATGCGAGGCGTACATTGTAGATGAATTGAATTGTCTGTGTAAAATGTATAAACTGTCCTCACAAATGAACAGCGTAACTGGTAACACGTACTGGAAACTCACACGCATCGAAGCTAACGCGCTATCAAACTATTGAGTGATACCCCTAAATCCAGAACTAAACGCTAACCGGTTACGCTATACTGTGGCAAGCGAGGATTCGTCGATAATCCACGAGGATCGCTAGTGGTCACTGGGTTACCGCGCTTCAATTTCCATCTTATCAAACTAGAATCGACATATGAAATGAATTTTCAGTGAAATCTTTACCGAGTGAGAAAGCAAATCTTTATTTCTATTCGATGGCCGAGTAAATTGGCCTAAAAATCGAGTTCAAATTTAATCAAAAAATGAACTTATTTTCACTATACGAATGACACAGTGTTTTTTGCGCCATCTGGTGAGTGCCCCATACTATTATGGCCTCCTAGAGTCTCCTCTGACATCACCAACTACAATGGACACATTGAATGTACATTGGCTGTCACAACGATATAGTTTCGAACCTGGGACACCCTTTTTTCCTCTATTCAGCGGTTGAATTTATTATTCCTATGTTGATATCAATAAGGAGGTAGATATTTTGCCAGGCCAGTAGCGATTGACGAACTTTGTAAATTAACTGTATCGTCAACGTGGTAATGTAAACAATTCATGTTTCAAATTCTTTTCAATGTCAAAATGAGCGAGAAAACTAAACCGATTCTTACCTTAACGATGTTGAATGTCGAATTTGTATTGTAATTCTTCGAAAATTACGTCACATGGTGAGGATTAAATGACATGAAACCACTTCCGGTATCACCGAGATCCTATTTCCTTCTGCGCGCTTTTTAGAGCGCTCTTTATTGAAATCGTTATCCACCTTGTCATCCTATATAGGTTAGCGTCCTCAGCTCCGCAGTTAACGAACGTCAAGCCATGATCCGAGACCTCCGAGCCTATACAACCTATCGACGCGTTTACGAAGGCCATAGCTTTGTTTTTTTCTTTGTTTTTGTTTTTTAAATCCATTCCTACGCGTTGAATATGGAAGCAACTCTGGAATCCACTCGCGACCCGAACAGGCATTAGACACACAAACGAAGACTGACCGCTTATACTCCGACCACGCCAGCGTGAATGGCACTTTAATATTATGTATATAAGTAACGCTTGAATGCTTATTGTGGTTGAACATGTCGCGTTAGGGACTGTTACTCATAATATCGTTGTTGAGAATGGTTCCGCGGGCCTTCTATAGGAATATTGATTTTCAAAGTCCAGGGACCCGGTTCCACAGTTGTGAGTTAAAGTTAACTCTGAGTTAAAGTTAGTTCATTTTCAATGCTTTTAACCCAGAGTCAAATCTTAACTCAGAACTGTCGAACTGGACCGAGTGTGCGATTGATTCAACCCGATTAGAAAATTTGCCTCGCACAGGAGAACTTCAATGTAATGGGGAACTACAAACACTACTGCCGTGGCAAGCGAGGATCAGCCAGGTGTCGCTAGTATTTACTCGGTCTTTTGCGTTCAATTTCTACTACATTTCGATGTAAACCGAATGAACTTTTCTCATAAATAGATCAAATATTATGGGAACTACACCGATATCTAAGTAGAAAAATAAATTTAAAGTACATTTGTTGGGTCATATAAAAATGTGTAGATTGTATAGGGGAACCTGGCGTTGCACCTCCCCGTAATCAAGTTCTTTTTTTTTAACGGCTGGCTCTGTTCCGGGCATAGGGGCCGTGCATAAAGTACGTACGTCCGTAGGGGGGGGGTTCTTAAAATCCGTACAAAAGCGTACAGGGGGAGGGGAGGGGTCAGCTAAAAAGTACATACTTTCCAAGGGGGAGGGTTAATATTAATAGTACGTACTTTGTGCACAAAACATATGTCTGTGGGTAAACCTGTCTTCCTTTAATGTATAGCAAACACTGCCTTAATTGCGAAACCGGTCTCCCTGGGTTTGTTGCATTCAATATATTATATTTGGATCTCGGGAATTCCCCACTTTCAGTCTTTCATTTCGTCGCCATGGAAGATCGTTGATCAACGTCAGCAGGAACTCTGTTGAATCAGGGTGGATTTTGCCTTCTTTAAACCATTATTCCTGAAAATTCTGTTTTACTGGGGGGTTACCCCTAAAAGTATGTACGCAAGGGGGGTTATAAAAAAACGTACAATGAGCGTACAAGGGGGGAGGGGGGTTAAAAATACCCGGAAGTCAAGCGTACGTACTTTATGCACGGCCCCATACCCAAAATTACTAGCCTCGAATACCTCTCCAGCGCGATGGAAGCTATTAGCTTTATCCTCGTCGGTCGTAGGATGGCTTCTTCCTGAAGTTTTCTCCTTATTCATATCATTTGCCTTTATGAAAAACGTGTTTCCGAAATTTCAATTCGTCAAACTTCGGTTTCACATTCGAGAGGATGTCGATTTCCAAAGAAGAAAATGTCCATTTCACGGCTGAAGAAAATGGCGTCTGGTCGGTCACTGGCGGGACATATGTGAGAGGGATGGGAAACTACGTACATACCAGGAAACATGTGGATTAAACCAGAAGGCGAGGATTGTCGAGTGACGCTTTCTGGAAAATCGAATATTTGCCTTCGATCCTAACGAGGAGCAGCTGGTTTCGTTCACCGGCGAAACATGAGCAGCTAGAATGAGAGCTCGGTAAATATTCGGACCATGAAATTTATTGAATTTTTAGCCAGTGTAAAAAACACTTGAATGCGTTATACTGGTTGCACGCGGTAGAACAGTATCTCTGGTCATAACCTATGCGCACCGTGATATCTCACACATAAACAGTTGGCATAGGATTTCCAATTTACCAATGTACTGTTTTCGCTTCTATCGATTTAAGAGGAGAATGAAGAGTAGTCAGAATGATAGCTGAGTAAATATTGATCATAGAATTTATTAAATTTTCGTCAGTATATATATAACAATTCGTCAAAACAAGCCATATCGTTACCATTCTGGTTAACGCTAGGTCTGCTCCGTAAATAGGTAAGTCTCTGTGTGACTAGATCTGCTGAATAGGCAAGCCTCTGGGTGACACTAGGCCTACTGAATAGGCAAGTTTCTGGGCGACACTAGGTCTACTGAATAGGCAATTCTCTGGGCGACTATAGGTCTACTGAATAGGCAATTCTCTGGGCGACTCTAGGTCTACTGAAGAGGCAATTCTCTGGGCGACTCTAGATCTGCTGAATAGGCAAGTCTCTGGGTGACACTAGATCTGCTGAATAGGCAAGATCACTATACTCTCAATTAGTTAACTCTTAGATTCAAATTCAGGTTAGTGGTTCAGTACATCAAAAAAATAATTTTCATCGAAATCTCTTGGATTTCATGACAACTACTAACTGCGACCGATCAACCCTCGTTTAGAATGTCCCACGATAGTGTTACTACTCCATTCATGAAAGTGATCATCAGGCGTACTAATGATGGCTAATAGTGTAAACCAGAAACGCTATTCAAATATACGATTTATCATCCATTCGTTCAGATATCAAAATGACTTATTGTGTTGTGATGCTTGATCCACCAATCTGTTGGAGGATTGTTCCCGATTTCGATAAAAAGATAACTATTCATTTGCCATATACGGCCAGGCGCAAACCCTTTTAGGTCGAATTTTGACATATCTCGTAGAAAAATTTCTGGACCAATTAAATTCGACTAAGGCCAGAGCTCGACTGTACGTATGTGCCCATGTTTCCTGGGTGACTGGTGGTGGGCTTGTAAACGACACCAACAAATAATCATATAAAATCAAATCGATCAGATGGTCAAAGGGATAGGTCCCTATTTCAAGTCTAATATAGATTTTTCCTATTTTCTAGGATTGTGAAAACGCGAAGCTATGAAGTTTCCGATCTTGTTGTTCGTAGGTGTATTCGGTGCCGTTTCAGGTAGGGGGCGACACGTGTACATCGATTAAAACATTCAAATTAACGTCACAAGCCGCTGTTCAGACGGCCATTTGCCAGTTGGGCCGGCGATGTCCCGTTTGAAATCCCCGCTTAATTAGTAAGCTTCCATTGCGCCCTGTATCGACCCATCCTGAGTATGGTTAAGGAATTGGATTTAAAACATTGAAATAAATCGTTGCAGGACAAACGCCACCGCAGTGTCGTTCCGGTTGGGAATATGTTTCGGATTCGGATAAGTGTATCGGGTTTACAACAGAATCTTGTCCATCCGGCACCTCACCGGCTCGTATTGGTAGCGGGGAGGAAGACCAGGCGGCAAGTAGTAAGCGAAAACATAAATGTCCATTTCTTCATAATTAAACGAATCAAAAAATCAAATCAAACTAAAAATTCAAACCAATAAAGACTTATATTTCTATGGAATCTTGAGAATTGGCGCGTGAATTTTGCTAACTACAGTATTTGTTTTGACAGGTGTATTACAGAATGCCGGGTATATGATGGCGAATCTCGGAGTCACTTCCGATAATTTAGAGGTATGTACATCTCTCTGCTATAGGTGCCGCTACTAGTCAGCATACATTACACTATATGTTATTATTTATAATTGCGAAACTTCTTTTATGTTTCTCTGATACCTCTTGTTGAGGTGATGAGTGTTATCTAAAGGGCGGCTCTGTTTAAAGCCCCACCCCTCCCTGCTGCCCTTCTCGCTGTCGTCCAGACTGGTTATTATCATCACTAACACACTGGATTTTATTACCCCAGCACCCACCAAATATTCACTAACTTGCATTCTTCTACTCGGATATCGGTATAGTTTTCATGATCATTAATTTGTTTAAGAGAAAAAGAAAAGTTCATTTAGATTTCATTGAAATGTGGAAGAAATCGAACGTGGACGACCAAATATCTACAAGGCGGATACTCGCCTGCCATAGGTGGAATCCTCGATTGCCACAGTAGCACAGCGGGTACCCCATTGATTTCGTTTGTTTGTTTGTTTTTTGGCTTTACGTCGCTTGGATCTTGGTTTCCGAAGACTAACCCTATTGGATTATTCATTTAACCTCACAAAAGAACGGGATTTCAAGTGTTGCCCGCACAGGACTCGAACCCACTTGTCACTCAACACTGATCAGAACTGTAGCATCCGTCAAAACACCTCCCTTTTTAACGATCATGAACTTCCAAAAAACAGTCTCTGCTACGAGCATAGTTTACCTGGTAGTTGCCATATGAATAGATTAAGTTGGATTTTTCCTGGCACTATCCACATTATAAAATCTCAATTTTCCACCTTTTAGAACGGGTACTCGAATTGGGCATCAGATCAGCCGAGTCCTGATGGAAGTCAAGTGTTCATTTTGCTGAACGGTGATTGGTTTACTTACATAGCGGAATACCCCTTCGGTGCATATCGCCGTCCTAATATCTGTGAATATACGCTGAACCGACGAGATTGGCACCCCTTTGATTGCATCCGAACGAGATCCAAATAGAATTCGACCGCGCTAAAAACATGTTAATTTCATATCAACATGTTAATTTTTTATTCCGCGATTGAATAAATCAAAACAAGACTATAAGAATTGTTTATTGTCTTTTTTGCGCTGGAGGGATGTCGAACAGACTACATGCGAGGATGGATATGTGACACCTGAGAGGATATGACCAGAGACTGGTTCGAACCCGGTACATCCGATTCTGAACTATCGAACTGCAGAGAAGGTGGGACAGATAGGGATGTTTCAGGTTCAATTGTTGTAATTCTTATCGGTTTCGGTGGTTTTTGGCGAAACGTGCCAGAAAAAAGACCACACTGTGATTGGCCTAGACTGGTTACCGGTCAATATCTTCAATAGAATGGGACAGGCAACCAGTCTACGGATTGGTCAGGCTAATTGACCAGCGTTCTTGGCAGGTGACTTTTCGGCCTTTCAGATCAGTGTAGTCTCGGATACAATGTTGGTTCAACGGAATCAAAAGTCTTAAAACGACTTTTTTCGCGTTCCTTCGATTTTGATGGTTTTGTTGTGGTTCTCCGCCACTGTTATGGATCTGGTTTAGCTTCTCCACGTATGTTGTGGTAGCGTATCTTTTGCAGTGTAGGGATACTCTCTTGGCCGAGTCTTCGGTCCTGTACTATCTCTGGGTATGTGAGTAGTAATAAGGAACAAGGAACCGTTTCTTGTGAGACGGATGTGTGAGAGGGATAGGAAACTACGTACATACCAGGAAACAATGCAAGTAGATTAAACCAGAAGGCGAGGATTGTCGAGTGACGCTTTCTGGAAAATCGGCTATTTGCCTTCGATCCTAACGTGGAGCAGCTGGTTTCGTTCAGCGGCGAAACATGAGCAGCTAGAATGAGAGCTCGGTAAATATTCGGATCATGAAATTTATTGAATTTTTAGCCGGTGTAAAAAACACTTGAATGCGTTATACTGGTTTCACGCGGTAGAACAGTATCTCTGGTCATAGCCTATGCGCACCGTGATATCTCACATAAACAGTTGGCATAGGATTTCCAATTGCGGTTCTTTTTTCGAATTATTTAATTTTTCAGCTTTGTTATTGGGATGTTATAGGGGGATCATTATCCTTGTATGGTTATTTTTTTAATCTCAACTTGATGCGGCCTTTTGTTCGAATTCGATACACGTTTCTATAAATGTTATAATCTTATCGGTTATGTTTTATTACAAATATTTTCTATATAGACCTAGACGGACCTCCACGATCTGAAATGAATGAGTATTATATGAATGAAAAAAATAAATCATCAGACTACGACGACGTAAACTTATGTATATGTGTTGTTGGAAATATCATCAATGTACTGTTACTTTTGACGAGCTCATTTCGGATTTGGGTCGATTCGAACGAAAGTACATTTCTTGGTCCCTGCTCTCGAAATCCCCTATACCTAACTTTTACGTATCATCCACGCGCCTAGCTTTGCCAGGCTTTGAAACATACGATTTATTCTGCAACTCATCAGCCCCCCCCCCCCCGCTGGGTTTGCGTGAGTGAGAAAAAAGATCGAATAGCCGCCCTGTCCGGGTTCTCTACCAATCATGATACCAGGTGCTCAGAAGGTGCTTGCTAGAATGAATTTATATACTCGTTAGAAAATAAAATTTGTACTGTTTTCGCTTCTATCGATTTAAGAGGAGAATTTAGAGTAGTCATAGAATGATAGCTGAGTAAATATTGATGATAGAATTTATTGAATTTTCGTCAGTATATAACAATTCGTCAAAACAAGCCATATCATTACCATTCTGGTTAACGCTAGGTCTGCTCCGTAAATAGGTAAGTCTCTGGGTGACTAGATCTGCTGAATAGGCAAGTCTCTGGGCGACACTAGGTCTACTGAAGAGGCAATTCTCTGGGCGACACTAGGCCTACTGAATAGGCAAGTCTCTGGGCGACACTAGGTCTACTGAAGAGGCAATTCTCTGGGCGACACTAGGCCTACTGAATAGGCAAGTCTCTGGGCGACACTAGGTCTACTGAAGAGGCAAGTCTCTGGGCGACACTAGATCTGCTGAATAGGCAAGTCTCTGGGCGACACTAGGTCTACTGAATAGACAAGTCTTTGAGCAACACTAGATCTGCTGAATAGGCAATATCAGTATACTTTCAATTAGTTAACTCTGAGTCGAATCTTAGATTCAAATTCAGGGCAGTGGTTCAGTACATGAAAAAAATAATTTTCATTGAAATCTCTTCGATTTCACGACAATTACTGCGACCGATCAACCCTCGTTTAGAATGTCCCACGATAGTGCGGTGTTGTCATATCGCGGAAAGACGGAATCGCGGAATTTTCCAAAAACGCGGAATTTCTTCATTTTTACTTTAAATAGTAAACGAGTTTTCCCACGGGGATACCCACTGTCGGACAGCGCACCGGACCGATCGATGCAACGAGTTAGGTTCGAATCCCATTATTTGCAGGCAATTCTATATGGAAATATTATATTACGATACCGTTGACTGGCTGCCACCTGTAGAAGAAGTCAGAATCAAGTGGGGTGAAAGAGACCAGGCACCTAATGTCTATTTCTACTAGGCAAACTTCGGTTATCGAAGTTCATCGACTTTTTGAGAACTTCAGAAACGAATATTATCAGATAAATATTGAGCACGTTCGCGGTGTAGGACCGTAGTTGTAGATGGTTGCAAACATGAAATCCTACGACCAAACAAGTACCGGTCCAAATTCCTTTGAAATTATTATAATTTTACGGCCGTCCAGTACCGGTACCAATAAGATTCTTTTGATCCAAATAATCAGCATAGGGACATATATGTTATAGCAGTCACAAAGTAAACTTTAAAAAAAACGAAACCATTTTATAATCTTTCATATCATTTAATTCTAAAAGATAAACCACATTCGCTTATAACAACAATGTAGACACACAACACGCATGAACAATCCTAAGCCAGAATGCAATATACATAATGTCTATTTATTTTCGTCTGACATCGATCCAGTTCCACAGTTGTGAGTTAACTGTTTTAAATCCAGAGACCAGAGTCAAATCTTAACTCGGAAATGAGTCCTGGAGAATGACCCATGATGTCATCACAAATCCTACGTTTACGTACCATCGATTTGTATTCCTTCAGTTAATGCAGCGATACTCTGTATCACTGAATTCGCAAAGCACGTATTGCCTAGGTTCTCCATTATTTGGAACAGTATCGTTAAGTTGTTGACTGGCGATATAATAAATTATCAAATACTAATTCCCGGTGTTGAAAACCTGGGTCCGGTGCCCTGTCCGACAGTGGGTATCCCCGTGGGAAAACCCCGTTTACTATTTATAGTAAAAATGAAGAAATTCCGCGTTTTTGGAAAATTCCGCGATTCCGTCTTTCCGCGATATGACAACACCGACGATCGTGTTACTACTCCATTCATGAAAGTGATCATCAGGCGTACTAATGATGGCTAATAGTGTAAACCAGAAACGCTATTCAAATATACGATTTATCATCCATTCGTTCAGATATCAAAATGACTTATTGTGTTGTGATAATTGTTTGCTTGATCCACCAATCTGTTGGAGGATTGTTCCCGATTTCGATAAAAAGATAGCTATTCATTTGCCATATACGGCCAGGTGCAAACCCTTTTAGGTCGAATTTTGACTTATCTCGTAGAAAGATTTCTGGGCCCATTAAATTCGACTGAAGCCAGAACTCGACTGTACGTATTTGCCCATGTTTCCTGGGTGACTGGTGGGCTTGTAAACGACACTTGTGGTCTAATATAAATTTTTCCTATTTTCTAGGATTGTGAAAACGCAACGCTATGAAGCTTCCGATTTTGTTGGTTGTAGGTGCAATCGGTGCCGTTTCAGGTAGGGGGCGACACCTGGCATCTATTAAACTTATCAAATTAACAAGCCGCTGTTCAGACGGCCATTTGCCAGTTGGGCCGGCGATGTCCCGTTTAACCCTCTACTCGCCAATCTTTTTAATTGAATGAAAATTATTTCCAGTGAGAACTTAGATGGTAAAGGGGTAGATTTTTTATTCCCAATGTCAAAATTCGTTTTTGGCCCATATTTTTGGTTTTTGGTAATGTTGCTTATGAACAATATTGGTAGACAGTTGCAGACCTGTCACAAAAAAAATCAGCTAGTCAGCTCGGAGTTCCATATTTTGATACCTTGGCCTCGACTGATGACTAGAAAGTTAAAAATTCATCCATACGCACAGATTTTTCCTACCAATATTCATTAATGATACTGATTATTCGGCTCTCAACCTTTTAAAAGATATAAAGATAAATGACCCAATATTTACGAACTTTTACTTCGTACTTTATCATCTTAGAGTGTAATACAGTAAAATAGCTTTTAGTATTAGACTCCATAACAATTTACTCCATGTGATAGTACTATAACGGTGACAGTCCATTGTTTCGGACTCGGGATCACTCAGGTTTTCGCTATCCGATTTGCTGCTTTCATTTCCTCTTATTACATCAAAATGTAATAATGTCTCCTATTTGAATGTATTTTCACCGTATGCCGTTCATTATAAGCTATTTCATCTTAAAATAAAAAGTATTTGCATGTATTTTCTGCTACTGGCCATCAGAAATGTATGAAAATAATTACCTAAATTAGCAATAACAATAAGCTCAATTGCATTGAATTAGGTCAAAACAAATTCAACCAATGTTGCTCGTCAGCAACGCTGAAATAAACTTTTGTGTCAGCAGCAATTTGCAGAATTCATTGATTTCATGCGATGGTTACATCCCTCAAGTGCTCCTATGTTAGTGCAATTCATTTATATCATGATTTTAGTCCGATTTGCACTAGAAAATACACTAGAACTTACCTTTGTTTTACATAACTTGTTTGTCATGAAGTCAGCCAAGTTTGATTCACCAGTGAGAAATATTTATTTATCTATTTTATTTATTTTATTTACACTCAAACCCATTACAGGTATTAGAGGGACAACACAGGATTTACAGATGTATAACACGATATAAAAAAATAACAAATTCAATAACACAATATACTTGTCTAAATGAACAAACAGAAAATAACATAGTAACTAATTATAACTCTCCATGCATATGCATAGAGATATAGATTCAAATATAACACTTTAGAAAAATACAAATGAGAGCGGTCATTCGGTAGACAAATTCAATTTTTTTAAATAAGTTTCTTGCAAAAAACTGCAAGATTTTTAGGTGATTGAGCAAAAAGATCAATCAGGATATTATCAAAATTACAATCACTCGGGACTTCAGCAAAAAAATTGTCTTTCAAATACAAGGGACGGACAATGAATGATATAGTAGGCCTATGACTCATTAGAAATGACCCTTCCTCTACACGGAGGGCTCTTGTCATCACCGATGTTCGCAGGAAGGTTGAAAATACGGTTTCTAGTTGCAGTAGTATTAAGATTGGAGGTTCTAAATTTACACAAGTTAATTGCGAGATCAAGAAGTAAATGAAAGTACTTTTGTAACATAAAACTGGGTTTGAATAGTTTATAGAAACAACACCTGTCTGTCACACCTACTCTCCGTGCGACGTTTTGGTCCGTAATTTCGTTAATAATCGGTTTATCTACCTTTATTACGCATCAATTTGTTCAGTGAGGAATTTGCATTCAGAAATAAACAACAATTTTCACTAAAGTTGTTTTTGTTTGCATTTATGAGCGATAGTTTACTCAGCATACGCTCGCATATTGCTGAAAAATCCGCTCCGCGGACGCTCGGAAACGTTACAGTGACGTCATCACCTGCTCATTAGCATATCAAAATACAGTAGGTGGCGCCACGTGACGGGCCATAAAAGCCGTTTTTCAGCATAACGCGAGCGTATCCTTGGTAAACTATCGCTGATAGATGAAAACACAAACAAATCTATGCTAGTTCATGATTCATTTCTGAATGCAAATTCCTTACTGAACAAATTGATGCATAATATTTACAGATCAACCGATCATTAACGAAATTAC
The DNA here is from genome assembly GCF_964204645.1 of Tubulanus polymorphus. Lineage (NCBI taxonomy): Eukaryota > Metazoa > Nemertea > Palaeonemertea > Tubulaniformes > Tubulanidae > Tubulanus > Tubulanus polymorphus. Next base: position 3,399,873 of record NC_134033.1, on the reverse strand, counting down.
GGACCAAAACGTCGCACGAAGAGCATGTGTGACAGAGCATGTGGGTCATTTTGAATTTGATCATTAAACTAATTAGTACAGTATTGACTATAATATCGTTTCACTCTTAATTTAAGAAATGTTTCTGAAATACTTGAACAACCAAGATGGCCCAACAACTCGCAGTGTCTTAAAATAGATTTCAATTTAACGTACCAACATCATGAATTTATATAACCTTTGTCCGACAATTCCGAGATGATTCTAAACAAAATAACATTACATTTATCTTTACAAGGATCATTCTTCAATTTACACCAGTAAGAGCAAATCCTATTAAAGATACGTTACACAACTAATAGGCAATTCCCCTAATTCACCCTGAACCATTACAGTTGGAGTGTTACGATGGAGCTTTAACAAATATTTATAAAAAGTTCTCTGTATAGAGTCTATCTGGTCAAGATCATGTTCGAATCCCCATACTTCACTACCATATGTTAGAATAGGTACAACCAGAGTATTGAAAAGATATATATGCGTTTTAACCGACGCCCCTGAAAAACAACACCGTATAGTGCCGCCATCTGCCAGTTGATATAGGTACTAAAGCAGTTGCTTGTGAGCAACATTGGCCTTAAAAGTTCAAATGTCATATAATCAGACCGTAGGTGGGCCGATAATATGGTGCTCGTGAGCAACGCGGGCTAGTAGAGGGTAAAATCTCCGGTTAATTAGTAAGGTGCCATTGCGCTGCAACATTGCAACGTTGAAATATATCGTTGCAGGACAAACACCACCGCAGTGTCGTTCCGGTTGGGAATATGTTTCGGATTCGTATAAGTGTATCGGGTTTGCGAGAGAATCTTGTCCATCCGGCACCTCACCGGCTCGTATTGGTAGCGGGGAGGAAGACCAGGCGGCACGTAGTAAGCGAAAACATAAATCAAACTTACTAAAAATTCAAACCAATAAAGACTTATATTTCTATGGAATCTTGAGAATTGGCGCGTGAATTTTGCTAACTACAGTATTTGTTTTGACAGGTGTATTACAGAATGCCGGGTATATGATGGGGAATCTCGGAGTCACTTCCGATAATTTGGAGGTATGTACATCTCTCTATTATAGGTGTCACTACTAGTCAGCATGCATTACATTTTATGTTATTATTTATAATTTCTAAATTTTTTTTTGTTTCTCTGATACCTCTTGTTCAGGTGATGAGTGTAATCTAAAGGGCGGCTCTGTTTAAGCCCCACCCCTCCCTGCTGCCCCTCTCACCGTCGTCCTGACTGGTTATTGTCATCACTAACGCGCTGGATTTTTGTCACCCCGGCACCCACCGGATATTCACTAACTTTCATTCTTCAACTCGGACATCGGTATAGTTTTCATAATAATTGATTCATTTAAGAGAAAAGTTCATTTAGATTTCATTGAAATGTAGAAGAAGAAATCAAACGCTGACGACCAAATATCTACTAGCGAACCTGGCGGATCCTCGCCTGCCATAGGTGGAATCATCGATTGCCACAGTAGCAGGCGCAGAGAAGACTACCGCACACGCAGCACGTGCGGAAGTCGCAGTTTTCAAATGCCCTGGAAAATTTTTGAAAATAATTGCCTTTCTGTACTAGGACTAAAGCACAATGTGAATGAAAATGAATTGCCCAAAATCAAAAAAGGCAATCTAACGCATTTTCCTTTAATCAAAAGGGTACTGTTCTAAAAGAGACATTATTGTTGCTCTATGAATCTAATCGAAAAAGGGCAAATTTCGCCAAAAATCTGAAAAAGGCACAAGCAAATCGAATGTTAAGGCAAATTAAGTGGCATGATACCAATAAATGGCACTCAAACTCAAACTCGCTCGCTGGGCATTAATACTGGCCCTTGTCAACTTGGTGCCCTTTTTTTCACTGTGCTGTAGTCACCGAATGGCCTGGATCCGCGCCTGAGTAGCACTGCGGGTACCCCATTGATTTCGTTTGTTTGTTTGTTTTTTGGCTTTACGTCACTTGGATCTTGGTTTTCCAAGACTAACCCTATTGGATTATTCGTTTAACCTCACCAGCCTTTGAAGTTTTGCCCGCACACTGTAAGCAGCCAGCAGGACTCGAACCCACTTGTCACTCAACACTGATCAGCACTTTAGCAAAGTGACGCTGTAACCGGTGGTAACGAGAAAATGTGAATAAGGAACAAGTAACGGTTCCTTGTTCCTTGGGAGATGAATTATCAATCAAGTAACGGAATAAGGAATAAGGAACAAGTAACAAACTTCACTGGGGTAGTATTTTATTGAATTTTGCTGTGAAATCAAATTTGGGGGATTTTTACCTGTTACCCGGTCCCCGTCTAGTCCGGTTGCTGCACGTGTAGAAATTATTCCCAGATAAGATAAGATGAAAAATTTAATTATGAAACATAGAATATGGAAAATTGACTTAACACGTTATCCTTACTATGTTAAGAATAAATCCTATACTTATTCCTAATCCATGACAAAATTCATTTATTTACATAGATTTACTTATGAATATTGAATCATTTCGCAGGAACCATTTTCTGGGACGCACTGTATAGGCATTAACTGACATCCATCAAAAAGGTCCGAGCACGGTTTTCCTCATCCTGCCCCGGCAGGGATTCGAAACTGATGGCATCGAGATTGCCACGGTACTAGATTGGTTGCCGGTCTCTATCTTCAATTAGAATATTGAATGGGACAGGCAACCAGTCTATCAACGGTACGTTCGTGCCGTGGCTGAGTGTAGCGATGTCATCAGGTTCGAATCCCTGCCGTGGGAGGATGGGTTTTCTGCTCGTTTCCGAAAATTGTGACTATTTTCTTGCAATAAAGAACTTGTTCGTCTGTTATTTTCTATTCTTAGAACGGGCACTCGAATTGGGCGTCAGGTCAGCCGAGTCCTGATGGAAGCCAAGTGTTCATTTTGCCGAACGGTCAATGGTATACTTACATAGCGGAATACGCCGGCGTGTCTCGGCCTTATATCTGCGAATACGAGCTCGACATCGAACCTGTCACACCTGTCTATCATTGAGCGAGATATCAAAATGTATAATGCTATTCCGAAAAATGCATTACATGTGTTAAATTTCGCGCCGAAATAAATGAAAATAAAAAGATGACAATCGTTTATTTTTTTACACCGGATGGTATTAAAAAGGCACATTATACGAGAATATATGTGTCACTCCGAAGAAAGTACGAAAATATATCTAACTCCCAATTAGGTACGAGACTTGTTCGAACTCAATTCTGACTTTTCAAGTGTTCTGGACGCCACTCCCTCTCCCCTCCAACCCCCCCCCCTCACGGGGCTACCACGAAGCTCTTATGTGTCGATTCTGTCGTGTCTGTTTGAATTCTTATATAAGTTCCACTTACAATCTTTATAAAATCAAAACGATCTTTGCACACTTGGGTTTTCTGCTTAACGATTAGATTTGCAGGTACAATAAAACCAATGGGTTCTAATAATAATAATAATGGAAATAATTATAGTTGATGTTTTAGTAATATGATTTGGTTTGAGAAAATATAACAAATTTATATACCGGTAATAGTTTTTTAGTCTAAGGGAATGATTCAGAAGCTTGGTATTTAATGTTGTTGGTCAGTAATGTATTTCTGTTCGGAGTTGTTGCAGATCCCGTAGAAACCAGACTAAATGTGGTAATCACGTGGTTAAACCTTGGTTGTTAGGAAAAACAGTAGACAGGGAGAGAGTTTTAGATTTGGCAGCCATCGGTTGGGACGTTAGATCCCATGAGATTGGCTGGTTGTTAGATTATCCTTGGAGAACCTTCAATCTAATAGGCGATCGATCGATACCATTACCTCCCCATTCCTACTGAACTTATGCTCAATCATCACAGCGCTGACTTAGTTCACCCGGGACAAAAATGACGTCGTTTTATCTTTTATCATTGGCCTCTGTCATGAGTTTTGAAGAATGAAACTTCCTGTCTTTGGCCTGCTTTAGTAAGGTTGGTAGATTCTGGTGGCCGCACCACTCTTTCACATCATCCAGCCACCATTGCTTTCGTCTGCCTCGCTTTCATTGGCCGTCAACAGAGCCTTGTAGTATGGCGTTGGTAAGCGTGCCAGTAGCGCGGGTAACATGGCCAAACCATAGAAGCTTTCTATTTTTGGCCGTGTCTAGGAAGCTGTCATGGGTCCCGATGAGCTGCTGTATCCTCTCTCTGACTTCCTCATTTGAAGTATGGCTGGTCCAGTGGATGTTCAGGATGCGCCTGTAGCAATTCATTTCGAAGGCTGCAGTAATGGAAATTTACAGCAGAAAATATCTGACCGGTCACTGCAGCGGGATATCTGTGAGGACTTTATATACAGAATACATGCAGCGTTGGTGAACGACCACTTGTTATCAATATTTTACGAAATCGAATGTTTGCGTTAGTTAGATCCAGACGAAGAGCAGCTGGTTTGGTTTGACAGTAAAATTTGAGTAGTTAGAATGAGAGCTGGGTAAACATTGCCGATCAAAATTTATTGAATATTTGCCATATATAAAACAATTCGTGAAAAAAACATTCTATCATCACCATTCCGGGTAATGCTACGTCTGTTACGTAAGGTAAGTCTCTGGACAACGCTAGGTCTGTTTCGTAAGGTAAGGTAAGTCTCTGGACAACGCTAGGCCCGCTAGATCTTTCGAGTCATGGTCAGTGCAATCGTCGTATACGTATTTCATATAGACAGCTCTGTTTTTGCTAGTCGGGTGCAATTTTCATAAAGAATTAGACTTTTCATAACGCCGGCGAAACCGTTGAAGGTACAGAGCTTCTGGGCACTTCCCACGATAAATTTCACGCAATTGAGCGCCAGGAGATCTTTATCTTTACCTAACGCGTTTTCTTCGGCGAGAGAAAATACATTTGCAAGAAGGCGTTTTTTATGTCCGTTTGCAAATATCTGCGGACAATGGTTTCAGTCCTTTTTGCGTTTTTAAGATCGTAATCAATTTCCGATTTAAACCTAAATTCGGTGCATTCACCCCTGGTTATAACAGTCATTTGCATGGGCGTACTTCGAATTCCGTTGTTTGCCTTGACTTGTGGTCGGCACTAATGACCGAACGTTCTATAGTTCGGCCGTAACGCATTTCGTGTCGGCCATCTTGGAAGTAAGTCCATTACAACAACAACAACTGTATTCAATTCCGTCATTGACTATTTCTGTACTAAGAAAAACATTCGATTTCACTTAAGTTCGAATATAGGTAACTTACTCGAACCGAAGTTCGTTCCCCTTGTATAACCAATCTAATGATGAAAAGGGATAGGTCCTTATTTCAATATTTCAAGAACAGTCTGATATAGCTTTTTTCAAATTTTTAGGATCGGAAAAACAAGACGCCATGAAGCTTTTGATAGTGTTGGTTGTAAGTGTAGTCGGCGCCGTTTCAGGTAGGGGGCAGCACGTGTACACATACATGGTGTCTAAAAAATGCATTACCTGTAAAGTTTGGAAATTAATCATTCAGTAACTTTAGTTGAGATCAATTTTCCTCTGGGGGGGGGGGGGCTAAGGTTAGTAAACCTGAAGCAGCAGTAGCTCAAAACGTGACAATATTGAAAGTTCATCGTTACCCTGGGGGTCATTGTTACGATGGTATTTAACCGCTGGCTATCTTTCACAAATTTCTGAACGACTGACCCCTGGGGGGTCTGTCCCATAGTCACGACTTAGACTTAAGACCAGTCTAAGACCAACTTAGATCTATATCCAATCTATAGCCAATCTAACAACTTAACATCAGTCTTAAGATTGAAGAACACTTTTGGACTTACGTCTTGAGTAGAGAACGGGTCCTGGCTGCTTGTTCGAGGATGGTATATTGAAAAGTAGTGATAAGCTAGCGTTTGTAGTCATCAACAGCCGAAACGTTGTGGGATCGTTTCAACGAATTATTTCATGTTAATATTCGAATTGTAGGACTTCATCGGAATTTCAAACCTTATAGTTTGCCCTATCGACCCGCCCAGCAAGGTTGAAAATTTGTTTTTAAACATTGAAATATATCATTGCAGGACAATGTCGTTCCGGTTGGGAATATATTTCGGCTTCACATAAGTGTATCGGGCTTGCGCAAAGTTGCCCATCCGGCACATCAGCGGCTCGTATTGGTAGCTGGCAGGAAACCCAGGCAGCGATAAGTAAGTGAAAACATGTACAATGTCCATTACATAAACGAATCAAGAATCAAGTCCAAACCAAATAAGGATTCATTGTATCTCAAGCGTGTATTTGTTTTGACAGGTCTAATGAAAAGTCCATTAATGGCGAATATCGGAAACAACGCTAATTCGAATGTAAGTACACATATAACTAATGAGGTGTTCAATTAGGTACTCCGAGATTTTCTTCTGGCACCGTTTGTTGAGTTGATCAATGTATGAAATGTTAAATTTCATAGGGCGCTTTTCTGTTAAAGTCCGATCATCTTATTCCACTCTTTCTATTCTGCCCCTTTTCATATAGATTTAGGGGTTATTCCTACTGGATAGAACTCGGTTGATTTCGTTAATAGACTAGAGCGCTCCTAGCGGATCCTCGCTTACCGCTACAGCGTTTCCGGGCCCGTAGCGTTAATGGGATTATGGCGAACTGTCCACATATCGGAATAAGTCCGCTTTTGAAGAATGAATTTTCAGAAAATGAATAAAATCCTTAGCTCGTCCCATGCACTCCCGGTCCTAATAGCTACGTAGGACTGGCGATGAAATCCATAAGAAGCCTAGAATTTGGAGCGTATTCGCAATGCGATATCTACAGATGCATAAACGGTTCGCGTCCAAAAATCAGCCCTTCCTACGGGCATAGATTCGCTGGTAGTCTTCATAAAAGTCGGAATTTCCTTACACTATCTGCAATATAAAGTCTTAATTTTCATTCTTTCAGAACAGGTACTCGAATTGGGCTTCAGGTCAGCCGAGTCCTGATGGAAGCCAAGTGTTCATTTTGCCGAACGGTGAATGGTATACTTACATAGCTGCATACGCCCACATTCGCGATCGTCCTTATATCTGTGAACAGACGCTAAACCAACGGCCGCTCGTCTGAACGATCTGAATAAAATTCGACCGCGCTAAAAATACGTTTAACGTGTTCAATTTAGTGATGAAATAAATCAAAGCAATACGATTAGAATTGTTGATAGGTTTTTTTTCGCCTGTTGCTATTATGAAAATCACGATTAGTCAAACTTCGATTTGACTGAAGAAAATGTCTGACCGGCCGCTGCCCGCGCTGAAGGACGCATGAGAGGGATATGAGTGTACATTACCAGGAAACAATGACATAAAAGCCGTAGATTGGCAGTGACACTACGGAAGCGATAAAGGGCCTCGAGTTGTCGCGTTCCAGCTCGACAAGTCGCCATATTTATGTCGACATATCGCGATATATCGCGTCAAGTCGACATGAATATGTCGACATATCGTGACGTTTTCACGACAAATTTCGCTTTTTCGCCAATTTTCCACTGGACAAGCCGTCATTTGAAGACATGTCTAAATGTAAGATGAGGACGCCAAATGACGACTGAGTTTCAAGTCGTCATGAATATGTCGACTTGTCGCGAGGAAAGTGGTCGAGAAAGTGAAATTTGTCGTGAAAACGTCACGATATAAGGACATATTCATGTCGACTTGACGCGATATATCGTGATATGTCGACATAAATATGGCGACTTGACGAGTTGGAACGCGACAACTCGAGGCCTCTTATCGCTTCCGTAGTACGTGACACTTATCTTGAATATCGGGAGTCATCCAGTCATACAGTCACCTAGTCAGTCGACTAGAGTCTGCAGTTATCTAGTCACTCGGTCATCCAGTTATCCAACCAACCAGTCAGATGTACGGAAGCGATAAAGGGCCTCGAGATGTCGCGTTCCAACTCGACAAGTCGTCATATTTATGTCGACATACCGCGATATGTCGCGTCAAGTCGACTTGAATATGTCGCTATATCGTGACGTTTTGACGACATATTTCGTTTTCTCGACCATTTTCCTCGCGACAAGTCGACATATTCATGACGACTAGAGTCTGCAGTTATCTAGTCACTCGGTCATCCAGTTATCCAACCAACCAGTCAGATGTACGGAAGCGATAAAGGGCCTCGAGATGTCGCGTTCCAACTCGACAAGTCGTCATATTTATGTCGACATACCGCGATATGTCGCGTCAAGTCGACTTGAATATGTCGCTATATCGTGACGTTTTGACGACATATTTCGTTTTCTCGACCATTTTCCTCGCGACAAGTCGACATATTCATGACGACTTGAAACTCAGTCGTCATATTACTGGCGTCCTCATCTTACATTTAGACGTGTCTTCAAATGACGGCTTGTCCCGTGGAAAATGGGCGAAAAAGCGAAATTTGTCGTGAAAACGTCACGATATGTCGACATATTCATGTCGACTTGACGCTATATATCGCGTTAGGACTCTGTAGGGCGAATGGATGTAAATACGTGATCAGTCTTGGAAATACTTAACCGGATTCTAATCTTGGGCCTACGGAAGCGATAAGGGGCCTCGAGATGTCGCGTTCCAACTCGACAAGTCGCCATATTTATGTCGATATATCGCGATATATCGCGTCAGGTCGACATGAATATGTCGACATATCGTGACGTTTTCACGACAAATTTCGCTTTTTCGCCAATTTTCCACTGGACAAGCCGTCATTTGAAGACACGTCTAAATGGAAGATGAGGACACCAGTGAAATGACGACTGAGTTTCAAGTCGTCGTGAATATGTCGACTTGTCGCGTGGAAAGTGGTCGAGAGAACGAAATATGTCGTCAAAACGTCACGATATATCGACATATTCATGTCGACTTGACGCGATATATCGCGGTATGTCGACATAAATATGACGACTTGTCAAGTTTGAACGCGACATCTCGAGGCCCCTTATCGCTTCCGTACTTATCGCTTCCGTAGAATATTCTTCACGGATTTAGTGTCAACGGTAACAGGAATGGACGAGGTGTACTCTATATATCACATGAACGCGATCGAGACGTTGAAGGACACTCTTGTCAAAACATCTATATATCACATCGCATGTACGCGAGTCGACTCATTGAATGGGCCTTCATCGGAATATATCGATTATGATATTTCATACTTATTTTTAATAATCCAACCAGAGAGAGAGCGAAAGCGAGCTGGTTTAAATAAATAGAGAAATTACCCTAAAATTTGCTAAAATAACGATTGAATACGGATTCGCTACGTATTGGATTGAGCTGTTTTAGAAAGAGATAAAGCTTATACAGACGTCATAGGTGATGGGCGTCATCAGATAGGACACCTAGCGGTGAATCGAACAAAAATGATCTGTTGTGGCTGGTTGGAGCCGCGCGTGAGGCACGTGGGGGCACTCGTAAAATCTGAAATAAAGGGAAAATACGGTTGAAATGCATAACAACTCTGAAAGTTTATGTTTTGTTTATTCATGGGGAAAAATCTCCTGGGTCAATTTCCTAGTTCACTATTTCTGTTTGTACCTTCCACGAAACAAATTTCTTCATCGGATTCGCAAATGGCCTAGTTACGAATTTCCACTTTGTCGAGTGTACGAAATTGTACAATTCCCCTTTATAGTGATCATGACCAAAATGGCAGACGGATGAAATTCACATCTTTCTCACGCCTTTTTCTCGCGTCTCTGTTTCACCAGTTCCACTCCCAGCTCTACCCTTTGCCTCATTCGCATTTAACCACATCCCTTCTGCACACCCGCCCTTATACCAACCCTACTCCTTTCCTAGTCAAGTCATGCCCAATCATCGCTTAGCGCTAATAAGGTTCGTGCACTCGGAACCAAAATGACGTAGTTTTCCCATTGGTTTCAGTTTCGACGAATCAAACTTCAAGTTCACTGTAGAAAATAACTGACTGCAGTGGGATATCTGTGATTATGCAGAATGCATATATCACAAAGCGAAGATTGGTACGCGACAATTTTCAAAAATATTCAACGAATTGGAATATTTGCGTTAGATCCTGACGAGGGGCAGCTGGTTTGGTTTAACAGGAGAATTTGAGTAGCTAGGATGAGATCTGAATAAACATAGTACATTGATAATGAAATGTATTGAATTTATCGTTGCTAAAAAAAAATTCGTGAAAACGCATAAAATCATTATCATTCAATAGGTGAGATCCCTGGGTGACTAAGTCTGTTAGAGTGGTGAGTCTCCGGATAACACTAGGTCTGTTAGAGTGGTGAGTCTCCGGGTAACACTAGGTCTGTTAGAGTGGTGAGTCTCCGGGTAACACTAGGTCTGTTAGAGTGGTGAGTCTCCGGGTAACACTAGGTCTGTTAGAGTGGTGAGTCTCCGGGTAACACTAGGTCTGTTAGAGTGGTGAGTCTCCTGATAACACTAGGTCTGTTAGAGTGGTGAGTCTCCGGGTAACACTAGGTCTGTTAGAGTGGTGAGTCTCCGGGTTACACTAGGTCTGTTAGAGTGGTGAGTCTCCGGGTAACACTAGGTCTGTTAGAGTGGTGAGTCTCCGGGTAACACTGGGTCTGTTAGAGTGGTGAGTCTCCGGGTAACACTAGGTCTGTTAGAGTGGTGAGTCTCTGGATAACACTAGGTCTGTTAGAGTGGTGAGTCTCCGGGTAACACTGGGTCTGTTAGAGTGGTGAGTCTCCGGGTAACACTAGGTCTGTTAGAGTGGTGAGTCTCTGGATAACACTAGGTCTGTTAGAGTGGTGAGTCTCCGGGTAACACTAGGTCTGTTAGAGTGGTGAGTCTCCGGGTAACACTTGGTCTGTTAGAGTGGTGAGTCTCCGGGTAACACTAGGTCTGTTAGAGTGGTGAGTCTCCGGGTAACACTAGGTCTGTTAGAGTGGTGAGTCTCCGGGTAACACTAGGTCTGTTAGAGTGGTGAGTCTCCGGATAACACTAGGTCTGTTAGAGTGGTGAGTCTCCGGGTAACACTAGGTCTGTTAGAGTGGTGAGTCTCCGGGTAACACTAGGTCTGTTAGAGTGGTGAGTCTTTGCGCACCAATTCCATAAGCAGCTCTGTTTCGCTAGTTAGGTACGATGTTAATAAAACGTAGGCTTTTCATAATGCCAATGAATACGTATGAAGGTCTAAAGCTTCTCCGGGTCCTCTTATCTTCATTTAACCCGTTTTTGGTCGAGAAAGAAACATTTACAAGAAAATGCAGCGCCAGGTTTACTGTCTATTGGATGGGCGAACTTTGGTTTGGTAGGAGGTCGAGTGGTCGGAACTAATAACCGAACGTGCTATAGTGCTGTCTTACGCATTTTGCAGTGTCGGCCATCTTGCAAATAGGTCCGAACTACAGCGACCGTGCTCAATCTCGGCAGTGGTGACTGGTTTAATGAACACCAACATCGAACCAATCAAATAATAAGATCATATTTCCATATTTCAAAATGAAACAGTCAATGATGTATTTTTCCAATTTTTAGGATTGGATATACAAGACGCTATGAAGCTTCTGACATTGTTGGTTGTATGTGCAATCGGTGCCGTTTCAGGTAGGGGGCAGCACGTTTACATCTATCAAAGTTACTATGTTATCTCTGTTTGTTAATTTAAACAAGTTTATTGTGTAATTGAATTTTCTATAGCATTATAAAATCTGTAAATTGTGTGTTGCCCTGTAATGGGTTTCAGTGTAAAATAAATTTTACACAAAAAAACTAAAAAAAACTAATTAAATCAACGACACAAACTGTTCAAACGGCCAGTTTGCCAGTTGGGACGGCGATGTCCCATTAAAAAATTCGTCCTTACCAAGTAAGTTCCTGTTGCGCCCTATCCGCGACCCATCCTGTGTGGCTAAAGAATTAGATTTAAAACATAACGACTCGAGCAGTACTTTTACAGGTGAACTATTTTCGTCGATGCACGAGCTTTCGTTAACTTCAGGAGTCACTCGTTCACCTGATGAAGCTACCGTACATTAGTAGCGAAAGCTCGTGTGTCAAATAAACTAGTTATTATTATCTATTTATTGCTCCATATACATTTCATGCAGTGAGCACAGATAATGCTTGTTACAAAATTGGTGATTAATCAGCGACCGAATGTCGAAAAAACAGTACAACAGCTGAGTTACATAAACAGTACAACAACTGAGTTACATAAACAGTACAACAACTGAGTTACATAAACAGTACAACAACTGAGTTACATAAACAGTACAACAACTGAGTTACATAAACAGTACAACAACTGAGTTACATAAACAGTACAACAACTGTGTTACATAAACAGTACAACAACTGAGTTACATAAACAGTACAACTGAGTTACATATTTGCATACAAAAACATTGTAGATACAGAAACAACTGCATACAGCTTAGAGCTAATGTCGGGAAATTGACATAAAAGAGTAAATGGCCTTAGACTTAGACCTTAGTTTACCTATGAAGTGCTATTCGTTTCGTTGTTAAGACGGCTCCTCTTCGAATTCAAAACATCGAAATGTATCGTTGCAGGAACAACACTGTCGACCCAATGTGATTCCGGTTGGATATATGTTAACGAATCGGATAAATGTATCGGGTTGGCAGAAATCTGTCCCTCCGGCGCATCACCGGCTCGCATTAGCAACGTGCAGGAAAATCAAGCGGCAGCAGGTAAGAGATGCAATACCCGCTAATCCATTTCATAAAACGAATCGAGAATGTGTTGCAAAAAAAGGCGTACCCGAAAAACCAGCTAAAACCGCCAGATGGCGTGACGAGCTGTAGGTCGCCCGTTGTCAAAATTAGTTCATTTTCAATGGACTTTGAACTGGATTTTTAGACTCCCGAATCCATCACAGCACCCGCTAGAAAAGTTCATTAAGATTTAATTGAAATGCAGAAGAAATCGATCGCGGACGACCAACTATCTACTAGCGACAACTGGCGGATCCTCGCCTGCCATTAGCGGAATCCTCGATTGCCACAGTAGCACCGCGGGTTCCCCATTGGATAATTATGGAATTTTGGGAATTCACACAAAGCGCGGTTCGGAATTTCGTTTCGTTTCATGCGGGCATCCGAAACGATTTCAGAGTTGCTTCTTGAAATATCCCAAACTCAGAAAAGGAACGTTTCTTTCAATTATAATGATAAATTTATTCCAGAATCCAGTTCCACAGTCGTGAACTCCCGAGTTAAAATCAGTTTATTCTCAATGAGTTAACTCAGAGTTCACAACTGTAGAACTGACTCAATGGAACAGTTCCACAGTTGTGAGTAAAGATTTTACTCTGAGTTAACTGATCGGAAATGAACTAACTTGAACGCAGAGTTAACTCTAACTCACGACTGTGGAACTGGGTCCAGAAGATGGGGATAATTAAAGTCGAAAAGTCATTAACAAAAGTTAAGTTTCTGAGCGGTGACTCAAGTCTATAAAAACCAAAATTAACCCTCAAATAATTGTATTACTTGTAAAAAAACAAATATCACGTCGATTTCATCGATTAATCTAGTTTACTGGTCAATAAGAAATAAGGATCGACAAACTAAAAATACATAAACCGAGTTTACCTCCAGCATATCTAAAGTCATTTCGTCCCCAAACCACCATGAAAGCATTGTCCTCAATTTGACCCTTGGTAATTAACATAAAGTAAAAAAACGAACACTTACCTAAAAATTACACCGACAAAATGCCGTCATACCAGCCACCTACGATGAATATATTTTGATATCTATTCTTTTTTTTCAAAAATTCCTTTTCGTTTTGACAGAGGTATTGATAAATAGCAGATATGGTATGGCGAATCTTGGAATGACTGTTGGTTTTTTGGTAAGTGTCACTGCTGTGATATAGGTGTCACTACCGGTCAGCATACAACAAATATTTCTATTTATGTTATGACTATGATTTTAATACTTCATGGCGTCCCTCAATCGAAGCAATTTCGATTTCGAAGTTCGAATGTCGAAGTCTGGTTTTTGAAAAAACAGCGCGAAAATGCAGTCTCCTCGCCCCCCCCCCCCCCATCTTACCAAGCTCCCTCCGCCCCTCTTCCTGATTTGGGTTTGTATGCATACAGTATGAAACTAACCCGCAGTCTGTTAATTCTGTTGATATAAAGATTTTTGTTTCACGTGTAGTTCATTTGATTGTCGTCAAAACAGGGTTTTTTAGAAAATAGAGCGTACTTTCAGCGGTTATCCTCGATTGCCGCCGCAGCAGCAACCGTATAGCGGTAATGTTACGACGAACTGTCCACACAAATCAGAAAAAAAGTCAGAATTTGAAGAGCCCGAATTTCACAACTTGAACATACTCGTAAGCTTATCCTACGTACTTCCGGCAGGCCTGTGGGTACGCCGGACTGGCATTGACCTCCGAGCACAGTATCGCGAGCAATGGGACAGGCATTAACTGATATCCGTAAAAAAAGTTCCGCATTTTAACCATAACGAACTGCTCAAAAAACCAGTCACCCTATGCGAGCATCGTTTGGCGGGTTGGTTCCCTAAACGTCGTTGTTGCCTTGCACTATGAAAACTTCGAAGTCTCGATTTCTTCTTGTTTTTAGAACGGGTACTCGAATTGGGCTACGGATCAGCCGAATGCTTCCGGTAGTGAAGTGTTCATAATGGGCGACGGTAAGTGGTACACGTTCGTAGCATCATTTGCCGCCTATACGTCGCTTATGTGTGAACGTCCTTACGTCTGCGAATACCGGCTGAACAAGCGAGCTATGTGCGTCAGCAAAATCACCTCAGCAAATTCGAGCCCGTGAAATACATTTAATGCGTGGTTTAACTTAGCGATGAAATAAATAGATTATAGTTGAAAACAAATCGACAAGAATTGTTTATTTTTATCGTTGCTCAGGTACAATACAGACTGGAGTCAGTTGCTGAAAGGTTAGAGTTAACCAGTGGATAGTTGACATAGTGACAATCAACAGTTCATTGTTACTATGGCATTTATCCACTGGTTATCTTTAACCTACTTTTGAGCAAGTTAAGAAGCTTTTGATATTGTTGGTTGTAGGCGCAATCGGTGCCGTTTCAGGTAGGGGGCGACACTTGTATATAAGCTTACACCTATTAAACTAATCGAATGGGGTACCGGCAACGCTACTGTGGCAAGCGGAATTCCGCCAGGTGTCGCTAGTGTACAATACGATGCTGACGCTATTTCTTATCAAACTCAATCAAAATCTAACAATAATTTCTCAAATTCTTTGCATGATGTATGGAAATTGTGGCGCATATGATCAGATACATGTAATTAACATAACAATTTTTCACGATCATCCCCGCTACGCAAAAACACATTACAATGCATTGAGACTATAACAGGAAAATTAACTTGAAAGTTTATTGACGCCTTTGAAAAATTACACATATTTTGCACAATATTGTCGACAACGAATAATATAATATGAATTATATAAAATTAAGGGTTAATAAAGTTATTTTGTATTTGAATATATCAATAATTGAATCGCATTGACCGGCAACCAGTCTGGCCCCGTTATAATGATGACGTAGTGCACATCCTCTAAAAAAATGATTCGATATTGATTCAAAAATTCATAATTTTGATTGTTTATTTTGAAAAACCAATTTGATGATGAAGTACAGAACCCCTTAAATAACGCACACTAGGTATCAATGTATATTTACATTATCGTAACTCGTTTTTACGGCGTCAAAAAAATAACTTTACGTTAGGATTTTGAGACCCATTGTTGGGAGCAATGTACTTAATTCTATAAAATCGAGCAGGCCGATCTGTATACTCGATTTTAAAATTCATTTAAAAGAAAACTCGCCCACCGAGTATCTCCAATATCGCATTCATAGTTTAAATCATAAATTCTATCTTCTAAGCTTTCTTCTATATCCATGACCAAAATTAAGACAATTTGGCTGAGGCCAGGCCCAAGTTAAATTTGGCCCGTGCAGTGGGAAATGATGCCAAACTTTCCGGCGCAATTGGACAATTCGTCGAATGTAAGGAAATAAATTAAACGGTCCTATATTGCGACTACGTACGCACACCAAACCCCATATTATGCTGACGCCATATTTGATTTGTTTTGCATATTTACTAAGACGTGTTTTCTGAATAAAATCGAATCTTTCCATTTTCGTTCGACGGTAAACATTTCAAATAGAGATTTAGCGCGTCGTCTAAAAATTCAGACGATTCTGAGTCTGGAATTCGCATCAAATGAGGCAAAACTGCGGCAAAAAACCTAAAAAGCATACGACGATGACACTGTTAAGCCTATGCATGTTTTTTGAATGAAGCAGGAGTTTCTTCGTGAATTCCAAATATATACCTTTAGCAGATTGACGATCAGGGAATAATGTAATTTCCAACATGTTCCGTGCATTCGTTAACCGTGAGACCTAATGATTCTACAATTCGTCGTTATCCGGTGATTTCAACGGGATATCTCCATTAACGGTATTCCTCCCAATCCGGATGAAATGACCGACGTCGGTGTGTATCCCTACAAAAACGAAACATTCTCAGTTCGGAAACAGCGTCGAAAGGCCTCGAAAAACGCAATACATTTTATAAAAAGTGGAAAATTTTGTTGTTTACCCGAAAATACGGAGACCATTTTACTGAGTTGGTTATATCAGACATGTAAAGCATTGATGACGTGTACGGCAGATAGAAAAAGACATCACCATTAAGGGATAACAGAGATTTTAAATTTTTAAAGTTTTCGTATTGATTCTTAATCCAGTGAAGAGCGTGCGTGGAACGATGTTATCTAGTCAAATTTCTGTTGTCATTCCGGCTTGAACGTTTCGGGTTTGGTGACGTCGGCTACCGAAAATATTCAATTTTAGGATTCGGATTTTTTGATCGAGCAAATCCAACCATAGATGCACTCTGAAATAATAATCAAGTTCATAGTTTTAGTTTCCGAAAACAAGAACTTCCACGAATCTAACAAAATCAAAAAGTTCATGGAAATTTATATCCCACCTATGCCTTATATCAAAAATACGTAAAAAGGAGCCTTTATGTATATTTGCTATTTACCTTATCGAAAGCAAAGATAAGGTCAACAACGTTGATCTTATTTAGTAGAAGGACCGTGACCTCACCGCTACCACAGCCGATATCCATTACGTTCCTATTGCAGTTTTGTCGAAGAAACCCGGGCAACGTTAGAATATCTCTAACACATTGTTTTTGAAAATCGGAATTGTTTGAATAAAGTTCACCGTCATCAAAATCCATTCTGAATAGAGTTGCACCGGCCAATGAAAGAGTTTTTTTTTGCTTTATAATAACTATTCTGACCTGTATTCGATGACTTTCCTTGACTTTTTATATCCCAACACTCACATGACGAATTGAAAAATTGATTTTCAATGTTTCTTTCATATGTCACTACGACCGCTTTCTTAGCAACGACCTTGACTGCGCTCTCCATTCGACCGTGATTGGGACGATAAAAATAAAATGGAAAACTGGCCTTAATTTTTATCAACACTATGCTTTTTCGTACATACAATACCATGGCCGTCGGAACAGGGGCGGCCAAAGCCGCCCCACTGTTTTGCTTAACAAAATTTTTTCAAAAGCACGCTGTACCGCGTAGCAGCTCGTCGTTCTCCGTACTAGGTGGTTGGCTCCCGGCTTCTCATGCTTCTGTGAATGAGACCGTGAAATGGCCCCAAAACGCATCTCCAGCGATTGAATTATCAAAATTTTTCAAGGGGAGGGCCCCCAAACCCCCTTCAGAAATAAGCCTCGCCACATAAAAATCCCTTCCAATGGCTCTGAATACATGCAGCATACATACATTCTTTCGGGAGAATCTGATTTTCTTAAGAAATTATTCAAACTTATATCCGAACCACGTTTTTTGACGCCTTATAAAACGTTACCATTATGAAATCTAAACAATGTTTTTAACCATTCAGCGTCATTTTACAAACGACAGCCGTAAATCGATGTGTAAAACGTCACAGGTCTATGTGTACACATACAAGCTATTTGGCAAAATATTATTGACAAAGATGTAGAATGTCTTCCTGTGAATATATAATGAGCTCTATTTGAACGTCGAAATGTTATATTGCATTGAATATCATGAGAAGACGTATTGTAATAGTAATGGATGTATGATTATATCAGAAGCGGCAGGCATAAATCGAAATATGTACTTTGAAAATAACTTTGAATTCGTCAATTTTCAATTTGCACTTTTAATATTCGAAGTTGCAAATAAAAATTTTGATTCTTTTACTGACTACATCAATTGTATAAAATCCGATTTTTCTATCATAGCACTTACTGAGACTTGGAGTAACGATAATGCCCATAACAATAATCTTTATAAACTACCTGACTACAATAGTATTTTCAAAAGCCGCTCGAATGATGTTAAGGGTGGTGGCGTTGCCCTTTATTTCAAAGATGATTACGAATCTAAAAAAAGCCCAGATCTTTCTGGTAAAAATGAGATATTCGAATCTCTCTTTTTTGAAATTATTTGTAAGAATCAGAAGAATAAGATTGTTGGTATTATATATAGACCTCCGGGGCTAAGGAATATCTACATTTTTAGTTGAATTTAATTAACTATTAGAACAGGCTAAATAGGGAAAGAAAAGATTGTTATTTGATTAATGATTTTAACATTGATAAACTTCCAAGCAGAAGTTCATAAGCCTACTGAATTATTTCTAGATAATTTGATAGCTTCATCCTTTTTTTACCCACTAATTGATAAACCAAACAGGGTGACTAATAATTCATCCAGTCTAATTGACAATATTTTTTGAAATAATGTTGAAAATGTATTTAACTCGCGCATATTATGTACAGATGTTTCAGATCATTTTCCAATTTTCACAATGTGTGATCAACGTAAACGTGTTAGCAATAATTGTACTCACTCAACTAGAAAATTTAGTGTGCATAATATTGATAGATTCTATAGGAGCTTAATAGCGTGTGATTGGTCGGCTATTTATAATGAAAATGACCCACGAAGCTCGTATACTGTATTTATTTCTAAATGTACTCATTTATATGATACATGTTTACCATTTATTAAACGCGTGAACGCTAAAACCAATAAGTCTAAACCCTGGTTAACTACGGGCTTGTTAAACTCTATTAAATATAAAAATCACTTAGGAAACACTTTATAATTCAGATATTGCCCTTAAATCCCGCTATTTAGAATATAAGCGATTATAATCACGTTTATCAAGAAGAAAATTAATTTCAATAAATTATTTGACGCCTGCGAAAAAAAAATGTAGAATTTCTGGGATAATCGAATGTGGAATTGCTAATTTGAAATCGAAGTTTAAAGAAATTTGGGGAATTATGAGATTTGGCGATTGGGTAGATGATACAGGTCTTCGACTGTACTTCGATTAGTGGTTTAATTTTCTATCGAAAATTGTCAATGCAACTTCATTTCCTCCATGGTTGAAGAAAGAGCTCTTCCGATGTCTGCTTTTGATTTCGAATGTTTTATCGTTTCACTATAAGTAAGAATGGTATTTGCAGATGCGGTATAGTTCAAAAGTTCCTCCACTTGCTTCTCCTGATAAACCCGCGCTAGCGAAGCCAACTGGCTGTCTTGCATTAATATCGATGCAATTGTTAATATCTTTATTCTTCGGTTCGAATTTCGCACCAGCGCCATTTTGGATAACTTCTATGGCCGGCGTTTTTATCAACAGACAAACCCGGTTATGATAATTGACACTCGTCGGCTACATACTCCAAATAGACAATCTATTCCGATTATGCTGGTTCATAAAAAGGCCAATTGAGCCGCTATCTTAGCAGGTGTCCTTTCGACCTATCAGTTCGGCGCACTGTTTCACGTCGGTTCAACGGAATCAAAATGTCTAAAAACGATTTCTTTCGCCGTCCTTCGATTTTATGGTTTCTGCTGATCGTGCCTATTATGACGATATTCACGGTATATTTTCTTTTTCCATCTTATTTTAATCCATTAATTATAATCTCACAAATCGAAAATAGTTCGTTCATTTGTTTTAACTCAGGCCCAGGCCTAAAACTCATATCGTCTACACATCTGAGTTGGGGGGAAAGAAAAATCTCAATCGTTCGAACCGTTTTATCGAAAAAGAAGGGATTAGGAATTAAGCCACCATCAGCCGAGAAAGCTTCAAAAAACCAAATGTTAAGTAGTATAAGTGACTTGAATATTTCTCCCGATCGCCAGGGAGTTCTTTGTTTTTCCTCACATTGTGAGGAGTGTGTCGATTCAATATTTCTTCAAATTTAAATGAATATTGTCCATTTTCACTTATGTAATTTAGCGTGTATTAATCGCTGTACATTACACGGAGAACGTTTTTTATATACCCAGTATAAACAACAATATTGTTTATACGTAAAAGATGATTTTCTCGTGGACCACGGGAAACTCTCAATAATCTCGCATGATAATGTTCGAAGTGTTCAAAAAAAATTTCGACGCTTTTAGTGATTTTTTGTCATGTGTCAGTGGTAGATTTTCAATCATTGGGTTAACAGAGACATTGACCAATGATATGCACGATAACTCTGTACTTTAAATCTGTCTATATAATTCAACAACGTATCCCTTCATCGAGTTCATAGTACTACTTTTTAGGACTTCAAATAGACGATAAATTAAAGTGGGATGTACATATCAAACATGTTTCAAGCAAAGTTGCCTGAAGTCTTGGAACTTTAAATCGATTGAAAAAGATATTCCCCTCTAACTTGTTGTCTTCACTATACTGTAGCTTTGTTTATCCATACCTTCAATATTGTAATCTCATTTGGGCTAGCAATTATGATACTATCCTTGAGCCGTGGATCATATTGCAAAAGCGTGCCATTAGAATTATTAGCAAGTCGCACTATCTTGAACATACCGAGCCTATCTTTAAAAGACTCAAAATTCTAAAATTCAAAGCTATTACCAAGTTTCGGTTATCCTTATTCATGCCATTCATTACATCAACTCAGAGTTATCTAGTTCTTTTAATTCCAATTTTCAAAAAGGCACCAATTTCCACAGTTATGCTACTCGAAATAATAACTCATTTCGCATCGATAGATTTAAAACAAATAAAGTAAAATTCTCTGTTAAAGTGGCTTACAGTCCTACAGTTTGGAATAATCTACCTAAACATTTAAAAAATATTACCAGTACCCAATCATTCAAGGTCAAATTAAAACATTATTTAATCAGTTAGTTCAATCTGCAATTTTCACAGTAGGCCTATCTCAAAATTCAAGGGGAAATGTCCCGGCCCCACTGCACACGAATTTAAAGTGAAAATTAAACAAATTCACTGCATACGTTTATTCATTGGAGAAAGATATATGTATATATAATCTTTATTTACGAGTCATCTCGATAAAAAACCAGCCTCACAAGGCTATGATAAGGCTCACAAGACACACTTGACCTTTACAAATACAACTAACATGTGACAATCCGATAGAACTAATTACAATGGGGTACCCGCAGTGCTACTGTGGCAATCGAGAATTCCACTCATGGCAGGCGAGGATCCGCCAGGTTCGCTAGTAGATAGTTGGTCGTCCGCGTTTGGTTTCCTTCTACATTTCAATTAAATCGGGTTGAACTTTTCTCTCAAATGAATCAATTATCTATGAAAAATATATCGATATCTGATTAGAAGAATGAAAGTATTTCATATTTGGTGAGTCCTGTGATAGTATAAGGATTCGGGAGTCTAAAAATCCAGCTCAAAGTTCATTGAAAATGAACTAATTTCGAAAACGAGCATGAATACGAATACGAATATTCATTACACTCCAACCATTCCCGTGGTATATGTAGGAAAAAACAGTTTTTACAATTATTTACAACAACATTAGATAAAAGCACTTTAAGACATAACAAACGTTATTTACAACATACTATTTACACACACTACCGGAGGGATCTATATACATCTAGACCTAATTTGATAAATTTAGCAAGTTTAAAAGTTGGATTTTATATTAAAACATCAAGATTCCGAAAGGTATTTGAATTTAAGTAGCTCTCACGGAATACGGTAAGTAATTTACAGTCAAAAATGAAATGTAGTTCGTTGCCTAAAATGTTACAACTGGGACATAATCTATCGGTTCTCGGTAGATGGAGATTTGACAATTTATTTACAGGTAAGAGATAAGACCCAATCCTGAACTGGAATAAACTGGTCACTAAGTCGTCATCAAGCCGATTTATATAGTTTTCAAATTTGATATCCTTCTTATATTGTCTAAAATCAATGTATAACGGGTTATTATTTAGCCTAAATTCTGTCTCTTGCACATGCTGATCACGGAGTATACGGTGTAACTGTTTTGGAGAAGTCCTAGAGTTTACCATAGATTGTTGTATCCAGATATACGAAATGCCACAGTCATCGAAAGCCTTCTTAATAAATAACAGCCAGGGGCCCTTAAACCTATCATTCAGATACAAATCAAAAGATATCTTATAGAGAATTGAACTAAGTTTACTTTGTTTGCACTCAATCGTTTTGACCCAAAAATTAATCATTCTACGTTAATATACATAGGATAACGTCCTAACTCCGCTAATACTTGAAGGTTATGGGAATATTTTGTAACCCCAGATTTCGCAACCGTACAACGCGATAGGAGCGGCACACGTGTCAAATAGTCAAACATTAAATCTACAGGAAGTTTCAGACGTCTGCCCTTATGAATAATAGAATACATAGCTTTCGTAGCTTTATCATAGAGAATTTTTTTTGCTTTAGCGAAACTACCGTTCCAATTGAATTTCACTCCGAGATACACATAATCCTCAACTATCTCTAACTCCTGAATACTGGACATGAATTTCGAAATTCGTTTAATCCTACTTTCATCCTACTTCGAGCGAAGACTAATAGTTTAGTTTTATCAACATTCACCGTGCAGAGGCCGTTGTCAGCGCAATATTCAAATAATGTATCTAAATGTGACCGGAGAGATTTCTCATCTTCAGCAAGAATGACTGTGTCATCCGCATAAAGGATAATGAATAAATTAAGTAGTTTCCCTAGTTATGGGTCACAATTCACATTGAGATTTTCAATATACGACAAAGTTGGTTTACCGCGGGTAGCAAAAAAGTCTTCAATATCGTTTAAGAATAGTGGAAATAGGATAGGTGATAAATTATCACCTTGTCTTAATCCTCTATCAGCAGCGAAATATTGTGATGTGTTACCGTTAAATGTAACACATGATTTCACCGAATTATAGATATTTTTAACTACGTTCAAAAAATTCCCCGTAATGTGAGCGGCCATCTTTATATAATGTCGCTAGCACATTGTATTCAAAACAGAAACAGAAAGATCGAAGTCTTAAGGAAAAAACTTATCTAATAGAAATATATTTCCCAAAAATTCGAAATAATTCAAATTCATTCTCAAAACGCTTATCACGTGACCATTTGAGCCAATGCAGTTGCTAGTAATTGCAACCGACATATGCAGGGAAGCAACTAGGAGGATCTCGTACCCCGCTAGTCGGCCTCAGTTGCTGCGAATCGGGAGCGCATTCGACATAAGCTGGGCTGCGATCGCGCTTGCTCTCAGTTGCGTCGGTAGGAGTCGGCAGGCGTCGCGTTGTTTGTCGACATAAGCCGCTGCGGTTCAAGTCCAGTATAGCGTGGAATAGTTCCCCGCTCAAAGATACATTTTTAGAAAAGGAGTAATTCGGCTGCGTAATTTTCAAGACAAACCGACGAACCGACGAACCGACGAACCGACGAACCGACATACCGACATACCGACAAACCGACGAACCGACATACCGACATACCGACAAACCGACGAACCGACGAACCGACAAACCGACAAACCGACGAACCGACATACCGACAAACCGACGAACCGACAAACCGACATACCGACAAACCGACGAACCGACATACTCGTAGTCCCTCGATCCAGCCACGGGTAATCCACGGAAAAACCCTGTCCCTCGATCCTAGCCACTTTATATAACGGTTATCCATGCACCACACAGCCCCTCGATCCCAGCCACTTTATATAAGGGTGATAGGGCTGGGTGGTGCATGGATCACCCTTATATAATGTGGCTGGGATCGAGGGGCCGTGTGGCGCCCTAACACCCTCCGCTGAATCCTAGCTGCTGTCCATGGCAGCACGTTCCCGATCACGGATGACAAGTTTGTCTCTGGCGAAAAACTCGTGTTGCCCGCTAGCTTTCGCAGCCCTGAGTTCTGGTAACAGATCCCGTCTACGTGCGGCCCACTCTTCTGGAACTTGTTCGCTCATGCCTAGTGAAGTACCGGCTATAGATTCCTCGCTAACGAACGCACGAACTCTCCGTCCTTAAAATGTTCGAATTTCGCCACTATCGCACGCGGTTTTTTCTGGTCGCTCTTTCTTTTTCCAAGACGGTGGACGCGCGCAAACTCATTAGCCTCGACGGATTCTTTCGCAAGCGGGAGATGGTTGGTGCAGAAATCTCGCACCATTTTTTCTGCGTCTTCATCGTCAGTCTCTCCAGTGCCGTAGAAGATCAGATTGTCCCGCATACTACGCCACTGTTGGTCGAGTAGGAGTTCGTGATCCGATTTGACGATGGTCTCCTGTTTTGCAACGATATATTCGAGTTCTTTTACTCTATTCTTCAGCACAGTTTTTTCGCTTTTCAATTGTAGCACGTCCCGGTGGCAGAACTCTAGAGATTGTTTCACTTCACTCATGTCTTTCTGTAGATCGTCTAAAAGTTCTAATTTCCCGAGTTGAGAGAGAATCGCATCAAGTTTCGAAGATATTCCACTGTCCTTGCGCGTTTTCGTTTTCTCTGGCATCTTCTGTTCCGATATTTGTTGTGAGCAACCTACTGCTCGTCACGCCATCTTACGGGATAGCTGGTTATGCGGGTACCACTGGATTAAATTGAATTAAGAATTGCGAAGTTAGTTTCCATTGCGGCTGATATGAATCCGCAAACACTAGTTACGATACGACTATTGCTTAGTAAAATTCTACAGATTTTATCGACATTAGACAAAAGATAGATGTCTTCTCCCAAGAAAGCATTGATCTTAGCATTGATTGAAAGCATTGAGAAAAAATGGCATTACGTAGATCAACGTATTTGAGACAAGTGCACAAGGAATGTTCTTCCGTTTCAGCTTCATTCGATGTACCTATGTTTAAGGGTTAAAGTACCATTTCTTAACCTTTCTATTGTGGAGCGGTTTGATCGTGATGTGTGTAATTTGACATAATCTTCTGTTCCAAATTTTGGTATAAGTGAAGTATAAGTACGGAGTTTTGGTTGCAGAGGAACATTTCTTGACCACGTCATAGCATAGTTCCTATATGAAATTGTTCTAATATCATTCAAAACCTTTTTGTTTTGATAGGTATTTAGAATAGATAACTGCATGTTCTCATAAAAATGTTCCATGTTACATTCAGTTAGTATTGACTTGACTAATAAACACCAATTAGCTTTGCCAATAAAGGCCTGTCTGTAATAGGGAAAGTCTTGTTTCATACCAGAGGTCGAGAGGTCGAGCTCATAAAAAATAAAAATAAATTCTTGCATGCTCGAATTTATTTTTATCTTTTACTCACTCGCCCCTCAACCTCTGATATTAAACAACACATTCCCTATTACTCGAATAATTTCATATAAATGAAAATCATATTTTTGAACATAGGTGGCGCCGTTTCGGCTAGATTGGGTACCGTGTGACTATCTGGGACCCCTGGGTAAATTCGTCCTATTCCTGAACGATGCCCATCCGTATAACCTCTATATCATGTAAGTTGGATCACGTTTTGTTAGAGTATTAATGTTTTTATGATTTTCTATTTGCTAATCGGATTTAAGATATTTTGTTTTTGGATTATATTTATTTTTATAGAGTTGTTATAATTTGGTTGATCCACGTCGGTGAAGGTGTATTTGCTGATAAATTATGCAGGTCAGTCTTAAATGTATTAGGATAATGTAATTATCATATTCAGTCTTATATACTATAAACATTAGTGCTTAACTCAGGGACATTTGCCTGTTAACCTGGTCATTCTACGGCCAGGTCATTTATCAATACCCTTCGGTGAGTCGCAGCCGTGGTGGGAGAGCAGTGACTAGAACAGACACGTGGGTTCTGAGTGAACTACCCTCACAGCCGCGGTGGGAGAGCAGTGACTAGAACAGACACATGGGTTTTTAGTGAACTCCCCTCACAGCCGTGGTGGGAGAGCAGTGACTAGAACAGACACGTGGGTTCTGAGTGAACTCCCCTCACAGCCGTGGTGGGAGAGCAGTGACTAGAACAGACACGTGGGTTCTGAGTGAACTCCCCTCACAGCCGTGGTGGGAGAGCAGTGACTAGAACAGACACGTGGGTTCTGAGTGAACTCCCCTCACAGTCGTGGTGGGAGAGCAGTGACTAGAACAGACACGTGGGTTCTGAGTGAACTCCCCTCACAGCCGTGGTGGGAGAGCAGTGACTAGAACAGACACATGGGTTCTTAGTGAATTCCCCTCACAGCCGTGGTGGGAGAGCAGTGACTAGAACAGACACATGGGTTCTTAGTGAACTCCCCTCACAGCCGTGGTGGGAGAGCAGTGACTAGAACAGACACATGGGTTCTTAGTGAACTCCCCTCACAGCCGTGGTGGGAGAGCAGTGACTAGAACAGACACATGGGTTCTGAGTGAACTCCCCTCACAGCCGTGGTGGGAAAGCAGTGACTAGAACAGACACATGGGTTCTGAGTGAACTACCCTCTCAGCCGTGGTGGGTGAGCAGTGACTAGAACAGACACGTGGGTTCTGAGTGAACTCCCCTCACAGCCGTGGTGGGAGAGCAGTGACTAGAACAGACACACGGGTTCTGAGTGAACTCCCCCCACAGCCGTGGTGGGAGAGCAGTGACTAGAACAGACACGTGGGTTCTGAGTGAACTACCCTCATAGCCGTGGTGGGAGAGCAGTGACTAGAACAGACACATGGGTTCTGAGTGAACTACCCTCATAGCCGTGGTGGGAGAGCAGTGACTAGAACAGACACATGGGTTCTGAGTGAACTACCCTCACAGCCGTGGTGGTAGAGCAGTGACTAGAACAGACACGTGGGTTCTGAGTGAACTACCCTCATAGCCGTGGTGGGAGAGCAGTGACTAGAACAGACACATGGGTTCTGAGTGAACTCCCCTCACAGCCGTGGTGGGAGAGCAGTGACTAGAACAGACACGTGGGTTCTGAGTGAAGTACCCTCACAGCCGTGGTGGGAAAGCAGTGACTAGAACAGACACGTGGGTTCTGAGTGAACTCCCCTCTCAGCCGTGGTGGGAAAGCAGTGACTAGAACAGACACGTGGGTTCTGAGTGAACTACCCTCATAGCCGTGGTGGAAAAGCAGTGACTAGAACAGACACGTGGGTTCTGAGTGAACTACCCTCATAGCCGTGGTGGGAGAGCAGTGACTAGAACAGACACGTGGGTTCTGAGTGAACTCCCCTCACAGCCGTGGTGGGAAAGCAGTGACTAGAACAGACACGTGGGTTCTGAGTGAACTACCCTCATAGCCGTGGTGGAAAAGCAGTGACTAGAACAGACACGTGGGTTCTGAGTGAACTACCCTCATAGCCGTGGTGGGAGAGCAGTGACTAGAACAGACACGTGGGTTCTGAGTGAACTCCCCTCACAGCCGTGGTGGTAGAGCAGTGACTAGAACAGACACATGGGTTCTGAGTGAACTCTTCTCATAGCCGTGGTGGGAGAGCAGTGACTAGAACAGACACATGGGTTCTGAGTGAACTCTTCTCATAGCCGTGGTGGGAGAGCAGTGACTAGAACAGACACATGGGTTCTGAGTGAACTCCCCTCACAGTCGTGGTGGGAGAGCAGTGACTAGAACAGACACGTGGGTTCTGAGTGAACTCCCCTCACAGCCGTGGTGGGAGAGCAGTGACTAGAACAGACACGTGGGTTCTGAGTGAACTCCCCTCATAGCCGTGGTGGGAGAGCAGTGACTAGAACAGACACACGGGTTCTGAGTGAACTCTTCTCATAGCCGTGGTGGGAAAGCAGTGACTAGAACAGACACGTGGGTTCTGAGTGAACTCTTCTCATAGCCGTGGTGGGAGAGCAGTGACTAGAACAGACACGTGGGTTCTGAGTGAACTACCCTCATAGCCGTGGTGGGAGAGCAGTGACTAGAACAGACACATGGGTTCTGAGTGAACTCTTCTCACAGCCGTGGTGGGAGAGCAGTGACTAGAACAGACACATGGGTTCTGAGTGAACTCCCCTCACAGCCGTGGTGGGAGAGCAGTTACTAGAACAGACACGTGGGTTCTGAGTGAACTCCCCTCACAGCCGTGGTGGGAGAGCAGTGACTAGAACAGACACATGGGTTCTGAGTGAACTCCCCTCACAGCCGTGGTGGGAGAGCAGTTACTAGAACAGACACGTGGGTTCTGAGTGAACTCCCCTCACAGCCGTGGTGGGAGAGCAGTGACTAGAACAGACACGTGGGTTCTGAGTGAACTCCCCTCATAGCCGTGGTGGGAGAGCAGTGACTAGAACAGACACGTGGGTTCTGAGTGAACTCCCCTCACAGCCGTGGTGGGAGAGCAGTGACTAGAACAGACACGTGGGTTCTGAGTGAACTCCCCTCACAGCCGTGGTGGGAGAGCAGTGACTAGAACAGACACGTGGGTTCTGAGTGAACTCCCCTCACAGCCGTGGTGGGAGAGCAGTGACTAGAACAGACACATGGGTTCTGAGTGAACTCCCCTCACAGCCGTGGTGGGAAAGCAGTGACTAGAACAGACACATGGGTTCTGAGTGAACTCCCCCCACAGCCGTGGTGGGAGAGCAGTGACTAGAACAGACACATGGGTTCTTAGTGAACTACCCTCACAGCCGTGGTGGGAGAGCAGTTACTAGAACAGACACGTGGGTTCTGAGTGAACTCCCCTCACAGCCGTGGTGGGAAAGCAGTGACTAGAACAGACACATGGGTTCTGAGTGAACTCCCCCCACAGCCGTGGTGGGAGAGCAGTGACTAGAACAGACACATGGGTTCTTAGTGAACTCTTCTCATAGCCGTG
This sequence comes from Tubulanus polymorphus, assembly GCF_964204645.1. Taxonomy (NCBI): domain Eukaryota; kingdom Metazoa; phylum Nemertea; class Palaeonemertea; order Tubulaniformes; family Tubulanidae; genus Tubulanus; species Tubulanus polymorphus. The sequence continues at coordinate 3,370,722 of NC_134033.1, read as the reverse complement.
GTGGGAGAGCAGTGACTAGAACAGACACATGGGTTCTGAGTGAACTACCCTCACAGCCGTGGTGGGAGAGCAGTTACTAGAACAGACACGTGGGTTCTGAGTGAACTACCCTCACAGCCGTGGTGGGAGAGCAGTGACTAGAACAGACACGTGGGTTCTGAGTGAACTCCCCTCACAGCCGTGGTGGGAGAGCAGTGACTAGAACAGACACGTGGGTTCTGAGTGAACTCCCCTCACAGCCGTGGTGGGAAAGCAGTGACTAGAACAGACACGTGGGTTCTTAGTGAACTCTTCTCACAGCCGTGGTGGGAGAGCAGTGACTAGAACAGACACATGGGTTCTTAGTGAACTACCCTCACAGCTGTAGAGACTTAACTAAGAATTTATGATTTTACCGTGCTGTGGTAACGGGTAGTCCAAGCCGGGCCCGCCTTAAAAATAGATTTTTCAATGAATTAATCAGTAATTATGTCTCAATTCAATTAAGACGCGTATAAATGATTCATAATTTTTCTCTTTTACAGGGAACGGAATATATCATTGTCCTGTCGAGTTCTATGGGACATACAGTCGTTTCTACTTGGATTCCCGTCTCTACGGGTTCTGTACGCCTACAAACCGCCGTCGTCCGCGCAAACTAGTCATCCGCCAACTCGTGGCAAAAAAGTCAAATGACTGTAACATAACTATTATAGTTCATGTAAATGCATGACCCAGTGTGCGGCGTATATGAGCCATCGTATTCAATGTCGAAATAAAAATGTAACATTTTATTAAAATAGGAGTCATTTTCACGCAAGCTTTCGTGGATACAACTCATCATCCGAATAAGCAAAGTATAAAATCTGACGATTTGATGAAACGATACGTTTAAACACCGTGTTAAATTTCGCGATGGAATACATTCGGAATTGAAATAAAACGAGAATTGTTCGTTGTTTTTTTGGGCGCTAGAGGGCGCATAAAATAGGGCCGCATGCGGGAATGTTGTATTAGTCCCGCGAGTGGATACCATCAGTGCCTACCGATTCGAACCGGCGGGGCAGAACGGTCGCAATGTGATAGTGGATGGTGGATGTTCCAATCCACTCTCATGACAAGCCCGCCCCAGTGTAGTCGCTAACCAGTCTGTGGTTTAGTTTCACGATCGGATATTTTGTATATAAGTTGGTATAAGCCCATCAATACCACCAACTAACTCATAGCAGGGGGAGTCTACCAGGGGTGGATTTAGGAAAATCTGAAGGCCAGAACCCAGAAAAAAGATTTTCAGATAAAGTAGCCATGTCATAGGCCAGGTATGTAATAGCCCTAAATCTGTAAGTTGCTCATAAAGTTGTGCATGCACTCTTTAACATTTTTGCAAGTTGCTCATGCACACATTATTTCTGCTCATGGTTAGAAGTATGAGCAGATATTTTTGTTCATGCATGTCAAAACACATGTCAAATTTGTAGGTTTTACCTATTTTTGTCTTGACGAAAATGGCAACCTCAAATGGGAAAGCAGCAGCGCCCGGGCCCAGTGAACACCCCTGAATCCGCCCCAACCCGCTTGCCAACCTGGTCTATTGAGATCGATTCTGAGTGGGCCTAGGCTCGAAAGGTATTGGTTAGGCCTAAATCGCGTTTTCGATAACAAATGAAACGATCGAAACTTTACAGTTTCACCAGAACTCGAGTTTTCCAGACCAGTGTGGCCCGAGTTCGAACCTGCCGATTCTAAATATAAGTCCAATAACTACAGTCAAACCCGCTTAATCCAGATCGGCTTAATCCGGATTTTTGTCTAATCCGGACAATAATTACAGTCCATGTACAAGAAAATGACTTAATCCGGATTTCCCGTGTAAACCGAAAGTATTTTGTTGATCCCAAATGATCCGAATTCAGGAACGGATCCAGGACCCTATCTCAAAGGGGTTCCGAATTATATAAAGGCACTCGCTATTATGTGGGAGGGCACTTTCTATGTGAAAACACGCAAAAGGGCCCTTAACATCAAACTTGTAGTTTTCAGGGGCACTTACTACGCCAAATCATGCCAAACCTGAGGGCGATGTTACGACAAATCCATGGGTTCAGGGGAATCTCCAACTTAAGGGGCACTGACAAAGCTCAACGGTATTCCAGAACCCTCGGACCCCCCCCCCTGGAAATAAGCGGATTCTACTATAACAAAATGACGAAACTTCAACAGTTCCATCGGATAGCAAGGACCACACCGGTCTACCGAGAAGAAATACAAACAAATATAGCCGCAAAGCAGCGATAACGGATTTTCTGCATAGCCGTATTATTGTTCTTGTCTGGATACTGTGTCGTCCACGATGACGCAGCCGCGCACCACCCTAATGAAAATGACGAATTTAGAATCCTGTTCAACGGTCGACATGAAGGAATCCCACACTTCGAATTTGAAATTATACGATCAAATTTGTTATTATGAAACCACGTTTCGGCTGTTGACTAACAGACTGGAAATGATTTCCACCATCATCATTTCCACCAAATTTAGAATCCTGTTCGACGGTCAACACGGTCGGATTGCTCGGACCTGATACAAAGAAGAGGTATATACGATTAAAAGACACCATGATTTCCCCTTTGTCATATAGTTTTATTGATAGAATAGATATAATTTTAACATGATATGAAGAGTGACCATCACAGAAAGTCTCACACACATACCTACATTGATCGAACAACATATTATTATCATTGATTACTTATTGAATTAATCGATTAATTAATTACTATATTTAATTGTTTTTTGAATTTATTAGTTCATCATATATTACGTATGATTATTATAGAAGGCGCTGTTCGGTCATCGCCGCAGAAACCGGTCGCAGAAACTATGCGGTCATCTTCGGAGTAACCGTGCGGTCATCTCCGGAGTAACCGTGCGGTCATCTCCGCAGTAACCGTGCGGTCATCTCCGGGGTAACCGTGCGGTCATCTCCGCAGAAACCGTGCGGTCATCTCCAGGGAAACCGTGCGGTCATCTCCGCAGTAACCGTGCGGTCATCTCCGCAGTAACCGTGCGGTCATCTCCGCAGTAACCGGGCGGTCATCTCCGCAGAAACCGTGCGGTCATCTCAATCTACCCTCGCTTTCCTGGTACACACACAAATAAACCCATTTTACACGCACAAACAAAGCTTGTCATCTTCAATATCTTAATAATCATATATATATATATATATATATATATATATATATATATATATATATATACATACATATATGTATTTATGTATAACGTACACATTTCATTTATTTATTTATAATATAATGTTTTTTTTTGGTCTACATTTATTATTTACGCGAAGAAAAATACCGATACGTAGAAGAAATCATCAAGATGGCCACCGCGAAGGGTGAAGTTTACACGACATCTGTCAATCACTCATTAAATATGCCCCCGCCCACCCATCGGCCCCACCCCACCGCCACTTTAACATAAAACCACGCTTCATGACTTTGGCGGCGTTTTTTCGTCCTTATTTTTTTTTTTTTTACAATTTTGGTTTTTCCGTATACACAATTTACATAAATGCACCGACGAGGATTTTATGGATAAGAAACTGAATTCTGGAAAAAAATTTTCCCTTTTTTGGCAAATCGGCCGCAGTATCGATCGCGACTTCAGTCCGTTTTCAAACTAGATTTCCGCGCGTCGCTCCGAAACAGTTAACGCCCGAGTTTGAGTTAAAACTTGGTCCAGCTCCACGAATGTAGGTTAAGATTATTTACTCCGCGTAAAGATTTGACTCGTCGGAAAATGAACATAACTCAGGGTTAACTCTAACTCACAACTGTGGAACTGGATCATGAATTCAGAGTTAACTATAACTTACTACTGTAGAACTGGATTCTGAGTTCAGAGTTAACTCTAACTCGCTTCTGTAGAACTGGATCTTGAGTTCAGAGTTAACTCATAACTCAAAACTGCAGCACTGGCTCCTAGTCAAATCCAGTACAGCTGCCTTAAAAAGAACTATGTCTATTGATTAACTCAGAACACAGGCTCACTGATTATTACAACGCTTCGATCATCGATTTACGCGAAATTTGATTTAACTGTTCTCCCCTTTGACTTCCCTTAACCGCTACAAAGCATTAGAAACATATATAAACAATTTGATTCACTTTAATTCAACATTGAACATCTTTAACCCCTTACTCACGGTACGCTATTTATACCGGTCAGTATTTGTGTAACAATAGGTAACTACATCCACCTGCTCAGCTTCTTACTAACTAAAAACAGACTGCACAAAATCTGGGGCAGTCCAAGCGGGGTTAAATCCGTAGGAGCATGTATGGATGGAATCCGTACCATTATATAAAATGGCTGATCCCAGCGTTTTGAATAACGTTCACAGCCAGCCACCCGACGAGCGAAAAACTAGTTCGAAAAAACCGACCGAGGGTCGCTAACGACGAAAATATTCCGCGCGACGACGACGAATTTGTATCGACGTAAATTTTCTGATAAAATCATAAGTGACGTCTTCGCAGGTTTGTTCGTTCGGCGGCGGGTTTTACATATCGTTATCGTACGATCGCCCGATTTCTGTTTCACAGATAAATATATTCAACAAATATAGCAGCGTTACAATCCCCCCAAACCCCCGGGCACTATTTCGGCACTTTCACCGTCCCGCTACGGAAACGAACAAACCTGCAAACATGCGTATAACTAGTGTGTCCTTGTGTAGTTGTATTAGTATATATATATATATATATATATACATATATATCTAGAATGATTCGTCTGTCCGTGCGATGAAAGTTCAAAAAGGTGAAACAGATCCGGGCGAAGTGCTCCCACACAGCAGTCGGCCGGTTTCGACATCTGAAACCGCCGGACTAATAATAACTATATCGTATGATACATAATGATAGTAATATATATATATAAATATATATATATATATATATCGTATATATTTACACATGCACGAAATGCCGTCTGCTGACGCTTACATACATACCATGCATACATTACATCATGTGTCTATATATATATATATATCTATGTATGTGTATAATATAGAGCTGTTTATTCGTTTGAACGCGGCGAATATTTCGAGACAATGCACGAATCTCGGTAACCGGGAGACGTTTTTTTTTTTTTAAAGAAAAAAGTGCTCGCTGCGTATTTTACAATAGAAGTTTACGCGGCGACCGATCGTTTTGAGTTTAAGGTGACGTAAGTAAACCGCGCCTTAGCGCAGTAGCGACTGCCGCGAATATTTCACCGCGTTGAGAATCGGCGTACTCGTTAGCGTTGGCACTGCCGTAAATATTACGACGAGTTGACAATCGGAGAAACAATTTTCTGTAAGATTTTTCTGAATAAATTTTGATGAAATTCACCCCGACTCGAAAGCAGTGACCGATACTGGGTAAGGGCAAAAACCTGTTTGCGTTGACACATAGCGCAACAAGGCCAGTTTATCGTCATTGATATTGCGCTATATCCATTCTGACCTGACCGAAGCAGATGCATTCTGTAGCCCGAACCCCTTTACCACCATTGCGCCCGTTTCTGATCGTCCACACTTCAGGGCTTCACCTCAAGACATTCTTAATTGAAAATGAACAACAAACACCGGACATTAGACATTTTACGAGATCAATTTCAAGTGATCATCGACACTTCGCACTTAAACGGTGAACGTCTAATGGGGTCGGGGTCCAGGCTACAGGTTGATACCTGTATCGGATCTTTACGATACAGCCGGCGTAAAATGTAATAATACAATTTTTCCCAAGCCACGTTTGAAGCACCAAATACTGTATATAATAATAAGTTTCTCTATATCACATAATGGTATCTTGATTTCCTCACAATAATAATAATGATAATAATAATTATAATTATAATCTTATTATAATTTCCGTATTTTTTTCCTCGCAAACATACGTTATTATTTATCACAGAAAAGAACCACTGTGTAGCCAGCATTTTTATTTTTATTCTTTTTTTATGCATTCACATATCTAACGCTTTCGAGTCGCCAGAATTATCGTTTCACGAGGAGTGTGTTCGTGAGTTGACGCGTAATGAGGTACCGTGGCGAGCGAGGATTCCGTGAGGAAGCGCCGGGTGTCGCTAGCGGTTCGCGCGCTTCAATTTCTTCAACATCCGATTAAATTCGAATCAACTTTTTTCATTATCAAATGGCGTCAAGCAAGGCTGCGTTGTAAGCCTTGCAGAAGACCCTCAAGTTGCCCTTTTCTGAAAGAACTCTCGACTATTTACAAGTTTTCTACTTGGAAATTCGCTTTTGAAATTTTGAAATGCAACCACAAATTTTCAATTCGACTATTTACGAATTTTCAGTCACTGCATTCACGAATTTCAGTCACGAATTTCATCATACACTGAGCCAGACTTATATATATGCTGGAATTTGAAACGGGCTGCATTCATTGTTAAGTGTGTGACAATGTGGCTACTGAATTAGCAAGGTTTCGATCCTCCACCCGTTCGATGACTTTTTTGATAATATTTGGTTTCGGGAGCCGACGATAAAATTCAAAATACCTCCTAACAGAAACCGTGTATCATTGCGCCAACTGGTGCGCACCACCGGTACCTCATCGGACACGCTCACAAACACGCTCTAGCAACATTTACCGCGTACCGCTGTCATGGACACAAATACCGAGTTACTTAAGCAACAGACAGGAAGATTACGTAATATTTTAAAACGGCACGACCAAACAACGATGGGACACGACAACACGTATTTTTCAGTTTATTCCAGATGGTCCTCTTTTGAGAGAAAAAAGAAATTTCTAACACAACCATTTTTTTTTTCTTCAAATTTTCGCTGCGAGTATTTTCGACCACCAGGTGGCCGAGAAAATGAAATCACAGGCATAGCATCGCGTTCGCCGCCAAAGATCGAGATATCTCTTAGTTCCAGTTCAGCCATTATTGCCACTACGAGATATCTCATAGTTACAGTTCAGCCATCTTTGCCGCTATGAGCAGGCTATACGCATAGCTGATCCTAGCCGCAATAGGGGGCAGCACCGTACTACCAGCAGCGAACGCGTTAACGAAAAGGAAATAATAGCAATTCTTCAGAGACGCGAGATGAGAAATCTGTTTAAATGCGAGCCCCGTTTCAACGCGGGGCACAGCAATCGATGCACCGTTGACCGAGAGCTGGCACCGAGGAATAATAATAATAATAATAATATACGGACACTATCAATGATAATGATAATAATTGTATAATTAACGAAAATTTCTAATCAATCGAAGTTAACGAATCGATCATTTATTACAGAGAGCACCATTTTAACCGAATAAACACACCCCTAGACGAAATCAACGACGAATTTCTTTTTTCGTAATCGAAAAATCAAATTTCGAGGCGAAAAAAATACAAATTTCTAAAAGAGAAAACCATTTCTAATCTTTATCGCGCGCTATCAGAGATGGCCCTTTTTTAAACGCAGATCCGATAAATGTTGTCAACCCCCCCCCCACCACCCCCGATGACTCCCCATCCCGATGACATTTCAACCTCGGTGACTAGTTACTATAGATACGTAAAGAAGATTGTTTGAAATAATAATACTAATAATATTCCTATAGAGAGAATTATCAATACAAACAAACATCAAAACAATTCACTTCACACGCATTATTAATATACGTTTTATCATTTTTTAAGTGCGATTAATACGAGACAATTATTCTTTTTCTTTTTTTCGAAAATAAAATTTTCTCCAACAACTCGTCCCCTCTCGGTCTACGCAATTGTTTATTTATACATATATATATTTATATATCTATTCATTTATTCATTTACTTATATAATATACTCGTACACATAATGTTAATAATAATAATAATCATCATCATCATCATTATCATTATTACTATCATCAATATCAATATTTAAAATTATCATTTTTTTTCGGTCAAAATCCGAAGAACCAAGTTGACTGTACATTTTAAGTAAGACCCATGTTTTTTTTCTAAACGATTTCCGATTCACTTTTCGATTAAGACTATTTCGAAGGATTCATTCATCGCCATTTTGCGATTTTAAAAACAAAAAAATAACAAAACAAACAATTCGCTCAAATCGGAATACGAGAAAGATATACGTAAATGGTTGTCATGGCAACGAGATTAATATCGGGTATTTATTCGTGTTCGTTTTTCTTTTTCGATTTGATATTCGGTATCAAAACGCGGTGCGTTGAATACTGATTAGTTTAAAAACCGCTGGAAAACCAGGTGAAGTTCCGGTTTGTGACAAAAACGGCAGCAGACGGACTCAACAAATATGGTCGTATCGAGCAGACATCTGCTAAGTAGATTTCGCCACCTATTGGGAAATGAATGATCTGGCGGTGTTGAGGAAAACGGTCGCGGTTTTTCTTCTTTTTTTTTAGAAAAACTTCTCAACCCATAAATCGTTTTCAACGATCTAGAAGTAAACCCCTTCAGTGCATCTACACCGCGGCGCGGTGTATCAATCGGTGATAGACTTTGCTAGTACACCACTGCACGGTGTATTTACATAATTAGTAATTGTTTTTTATCTCTATTGAAAGACGGCAGCACCTGTCAAACATAGCGCAGCATTTGTAACAAACGATACACCGCACCGCGGTGTCGAGGCAATACAGTGTGCCCATTATTCTACACACTGGGGCAGAATTTTTCAAAATTTTCGAACCAGCACTTTCGGGTATTACAATTAGCCAGCACTTGAAAGGGTATGAGCTAGTTTTTCCGAAAGAAACCCGCGCTCCGCTCGGGGATGAATTCATATCGAACTTTTTTCACTAGTAACGAAACGAACCGGAGGACTCCATCGCGTTTAAAACGCACGACCGACCTCTCTCGGCTTTCGTCGCCGAAGGTAAATTGAAATTAAAAAAAAAAAAAAAACGACTTCAAGATTCGAATGAAATGCAATATCCCTGAAAAAACCACCGAAAAAACACGAAACTACGCATGCATGCGATAAGTAGAGAATATACACATCCGTTTATAATAATAATAATAATAATAATATGTGTTTGTGAACGTACGGATATCTTAATCAGTTTCACTGAATTTGAGCTTCACAAGCATCCAATCAGTCGTCGCGTCGTCCACTGCTCGATACGCGCGAACGACTCTTCAGCACATGCCCGTAACGATCGACGGATCGAGCCCCGCCCATCTCATTAAATATTCACAAGCCCTCGTCTCCGTACGAAGCGGTCGCGCGGTAGCAGACGACATACGTGCTATTATAGAGGGCGCTTTCTCTCTTTTCGACGTGCCCGTTTATTTTCAATCGTTTTTTTGTTTTGTTTTTCTTTTAAATGCAATCGGTTAACCAATATATAGTTATTTTCTCGCGATTAAAATACACATCTCCTGTTTCGTTCGGACGCGGCGACGACGAAAAATCCGTCTGCCCGCGCGTAGTCCGCGACCTCGCGTGAATAAAGTCTTAACTCTGCTTAACCGGTAAAAACTGTATATAAATTGTCCTCACGTATTATAGATTCTTTTTTTGATTTTCGACTTAGAAATTTCTTTCTTAACACTGCAAGAACATTTCTTCGCAAGACCCCTTACCGGTTGTGCGCGCATTTATTCAGGAACCTGCACCTATTAAGTATAACTATACCTTAAGCCCCGAATTACGAGATTTTTCAACCACTCCCCGACGTAACATGATTAAGCATTTAGGCACATTGCAGAAAGAATAAGTCTTGCGGGTAGATTACGGTAGACTTCTCTTCGAACTCGAATCATCGCTGAACTAGCGTATAAATCTTAGAACCAGGGGGTACAGAGCACTGTTGTGGCAAGCGAGGATCCACCAGGTGTCACTAGTGTGATCTAGGATTCCACTTGTGGCAAGTGAGGATCCACCGGGTGCGCTAGTAGTTACTTGCAAAAACTGTACCCAAACTCTTATATCTTTTTAGAGACTCTTTACATTTTGGATTCCATAGGTTAGAAATTCAGTTCAAACTTGTTTGAAAATTGGATACTTAGAAATGCAGTCACGCCACCTGGTGGTGTGCGGTGGTACCTCATCACGACGAACAGAACATCGATTGAATTTCAATTGTTCGAAATTCAAAGCTAATTATCGTAGAAACGTGAACAATTCGAGTTAGGAGTAGTCTACCGTACCCTACCAATGTCCGGTTCGAAACAATCTTCGCGTTAAGTTTTCCCGGCCGCCCTAAAACGATTCCGATAAACAAAATCCCACAACACACGACGCCGACGGTAAGGAGGCGGCGATCGGTAACTTCCCGATGAACTTCGCGATTCGAACTGATCGCGGCGTAACGGTTTAGACGAGAGAATTTCTCCGCAGCAACTCAGCAGCAAGTTTTATCCATGGCATTTTACGCTTAAAGAATATCTCTCTATATCAGCATTAAATACATCATCATCGTTATTATTAATTATCTATGAACGTTTTATAAGTAAGCCACGCAGAGAAAAATGGCGCACACCTTTCGATCGACAAGATTTACTTAACCTCGTATGCAATGAATATTCGGTGATCGGTGATCGTAATTACCACTAGATCGTGACTAAAATTTCTGTTATTCCGATTTCTGGGTTTGACGTTCTATATACCGCGTTTTAAGTCGATATCTTCCATAGTTGGCGAGCGTTTTCGGCGGTTTTCGATCGAGATACAGCCGTCTGCTGCTTTCGGCGTCTGCTCGCTTTCGACTTCGTTTCTGCCGTCTGCTCACTAGACGGCGTACCGTATACTCCTCGAAACGAACGCCTATGAGAGGTTAAGAATCCGAACGGCTTTCGAACGAAATCGAACGTGGGCGCGCGCCATTTGACTAGCGACGACGACGACAGCGCCATCTTTGAATCACCGCCGCCGCGACTATTGCTTCTTGTCGTCGGTGACGGCGGCGAGAATCTGCTGCGCGACGAACGCCAACAACACGGCGAATATCGTGAAGCACAACAATATGATCACGGCCCATTGTTGATCGGTGAGCTGGCGCGGCTCGGCGTACTTCGAGTCGGCCGACCGCGTCGCCACCGATCTCACCGGCTGCACGCTCTGCGTGTTAAAGCTGACCCCCGGGCTGTACGCGCCCGTCAGTTCTGAGTCGTCGTCGCAAATGCGTATTGCACAAACCCTTACTGTGTATTCCGTCTTCGACGACAGACCGTCCAAACGATAACTCGTCGCCGTTCCTCGGTACAACTGCAACGAAAACAATCCCGAAATCAACTTTATTTCGTTTATGAATGATGGAATGAATTTCTCGTTTAATATCTACATGAATGAATTTTCTTTCGCGATTAACCCTTTCAGTGCGTCTACACCGCACTCTACCGCAGTGCGATGTATATATCGGTGATGGATTTTGCTAGTACACAGCATCGTGGTGTGTCGATGTTATCAATAATTAGTTTTTATCTATATTGAAAGATGGCAGCACCTGTTAAACATAGTAAAATATAAACAACAAACGATACACCGCACACGGTGTAGACGCACTATAGCGGTGTGCCTGTTATTCAACACACTAGGATGGAATTTTTCAAACTTCAAATTATCTCCAGCAAATTTGGGTATGAATTAATTAATCAATTTCAATACGCTGAGGGAACATAGATTGAGAGATACCCCCCAAATGGAGAGACTGTACGAACCAAAGGAAGGGGTGAAATAAAGGAAGTCATTATGACAATTTCATTATTGACATAGATTGTTGTAAATCGATGAGAAGTGATGAAATAAGATGTATATTGATGCAAATACATAAATAAAACGATGCAAAACGATGAAAATTGTTGTAAAATATATATCAAAATCAATGCAGATCGATGTTAATTGACGCAAAATGATGTAATTCGATTTACATCGATGTAAGTATACGCAAATTGATGCAAAATTATGAAAATTTACGCAAATATATGCCAATCGATGTAAATTAGATGTACTTATTTACCTGCCGATATTCCGAGTCATGTCTATGCTGTATTTGTAATATATACTCGATCGTGTCTTTGCCCATCGGTCGACACGGACTCCACTCGATGTGACACGAGTCGATCGACACGTTCACCGCTTTCGGAGCTGAAAATATATAATATATCAACGATGAAATTTCCGAACATCTTTCGAATACCGTATATTTGCGGTCAATAAACCGAGGCCAGTTATTAAGCCTAGAATACATGGATTTCATAAATCTTAATAAGCTGATGGCCTTTATCGGGGAGTTTAATTCACTGATTTGCAAATAGAAATAGAAATCTGATTTCTTTAATTGTCTGGTGCTAAAATTTGGCTCGGGCCTGGTCAGACGTTTTTGGTTGGGCAAAATTTGGCCCGGGCCACACAGGCTCGGGCCCATTTGGCATCCATGTGAACAGTTGTTCCGGGCCAAATTTGGCTCGTGTGATCACGGCTTTAGACTGAAAGTGTATGACAATATGCGCGAAATAGCTATGTTAACGAAATCCCCTGACTATTCCTCGACTTGAAAGAAAAGAAGGATTCCTTGACTTTTCCCTGATTTCCAGGTTAGTCATCCTGATTCAATTTATGTACATTGATTATGTAAATCCGTGTATATCGATGTAAATCGATGTCGGGTTTAGTACCTCTGACTGCCGGTGGCGGCGCCTTCGTAGTTCGGAAGCAGTAATCGTCGCTGTATTCACCCTGGCCAGCCTCGTTACTGGCGCTAATTCGGAACCGGTAATCCATCAACTCTGATAGCTTATTCACTTTATAATTCTGACTGATGCCTTGATATATCACTTGATAACTGAAAATAAAATGCATCGGTCAGAATTACGATTTTTCAAAAAGATGGCGGTCACCTCCGTACTCCCCCCCCCCCCCCCCCCAATGATATCACATCATCGTCTCATTATTTTCGTTCTTTAGGCAGATCAGGAAAAAAGGGGCTACTTTCATACATCCCCCAATGACATCATCAAAATGTTCGGTGATTTGATCTATGCACTACTCTAGAAAAGATGTCTGCCTTTATGAATCCCCCGATGATTTCATTTCATTAAATTACCATCGATCATTTCATATACGTAGACTCATCTAGAAAAGATGGCTGCCTCATAAATCCACCTATGACATCACCAAATTTTATTGATCATTTCAAATAAATATGTAGAGTAGACCCATCTAGAAGATGGCTGCCTCGACATAAATCCACCTATGACATCACCAAATTCTATATTGGATAGATCGAATAGATAGAATATATTGAAAAACACAGCAGTCACCCATTTATAACAAATATGTGATGTCATAAGGGGATTGGTTAGAGGCGGCCATCTTTTCTGAACGGGTTTGAATCATACAACATATCTGCAATAGATGGCGCTTTAGGTCTTACCTGCCGTTATCGCGTTTGATTTCGACGCAGTACTGAATCAGTTCGGTGTTTTTATTTTCGCCCCACTTCAACTTCAGACTGTTCGGAGCGTAGTTCAGACACTCGAGTCGAGGGGGCGGCGGCGGCAACGCTCGCATCGTCACTTTCAACGGCGAGCTGTACGCGCCGACCCCGATACTGTTCACCGCCTGAATTCGGATTCTGTACAAAATAAAAACAACGCCATTTTTAAAGCAAATCATTTATGAATCATTTATAAATCATATATCATTAGACGACTGGCTGGTTCCAGAGTGGTCTATCACCCCTCCACAAGTGCTGTAGCAGGGCTTAATTTAAATCTATTTAAATTCAAAGACTGTGGAACGGAGTCCAGTATCCCGTTCCATAGTTTGCAGATAAAAGTGAACATTCAACTAAAATGAGGCGTGGAACCAGTCCGTTCTGGTATTCTTTTAGCGCACAGGTTTAAGCTGACGGTACAAACAGATAGATCAGCAGACAGGTCAGCAGACAGGTTAACAGATGGGTCAGCAGACGGGTCAGCAGATAGGTTAACAGACAGGTCAGCAGACGGGTTAACAGATGGGTCAGCAGACATATCTGTAGACAGGTCAGCAGACTGGTTAACAGATGGGTCAGCAGACTGGTTAACAGATAGGTCAGCAGACTGGTTAACAGATGGGTCAGCAGACAGATCTGTAGACAGGTCAGCAGATGGGTTGACAGACAGGTCAGCAGACGGGTTAACAGATGGGTCAGCAGACGAGTTAACAGACTTGTCTACAAACAGAGAACAGACAGGCGTTTCTCGCACAATTGCCCCCTAGGACAACAGCCCCCATTTTTTAATGAAAAACCAACAATTTCATGAATAAATTCATGGGGACACCCTTCAGACGTACCTATACGTAGTTTCAGGGACTAGATCTTCTAACGTGTATTCCAGCTCGTTGCCGACGGCGATATGTCGGTCGCCGATGTCGATGTTGTACGAGATGATCTCCGAACCGTGGTTGTTTGGCTCCTTCCACACCAAGTGCAAGGTCGTCGCCGTCACCGAAGGTCGTATCCACGCCACCGGTCCCGGACTAGAGGGAGGAGTGGTAGCCATGGAAATCGCGCTGAATGGTCCCGGGCCGGCGCTGTTTGTGGCCTGAAAGAATTCAATAACATTTTGTTGAATATTTCTCCCAGAAATAGGGGGTGGATTTATATGACTGAAAGTTCACTATTTCAGGAATCAGCTTTAGCTGCACATGTAGCTGCGCACTATGGCAAGTCAGGCAGGGTTTTGTCTCGGTGCCATCAGGTTCAAATGCCTACCGTGGGTTTCTGATAGAGAAAGTTGAATGTTTGAGAGGAACGCGACGTACCTGAACTCTGAAGTGGTAAGTAGTAGCTGGAGTTAATCCTTTCACTTCGTAACTAATACACGAGCCGTAGTATAACTGTATGAAAATAAACAAACATTCGTTAATAATAAACACCTACCGCACCGAGTTGCATAGTCGTGAGTCTGAGCTGGTTCTAAGACAGGTCTCTCAAGTTGGTAAAAGAAACCAAAATGAACCTAGACTGTAAGTTGTAAGATTGACTATAGAACTAAAATAGCTTTTGGATTGACTATGAATCAAAATGAGGTCTGACTGGTCTAAAGTTGTTAAGATTGGCTACAGAACCAAAATGAGCTTAGATCTTAAGTTGTTAGATTGGTTATAGAACCAAAATGAGCTTAGACTGATGTTAAGTTGTTAGATTGTCTATAGAACCAAAATGAGCTTAGACTGATGTTAAGTTGTTAGATTGTCTATAGAACCAAAATGAGCTTAGACTGGTCTTAAGTTGCTAGTATGGTTATAGATCCAAATCGAGCTTAGACTGGTCTAAAGTTGTTAGATTGGTTATAGAACCAAAATGAGCTTAGACTGATCTTAAGTTGTTAGATTGGTTATAGAACCAAAATGAGCTTAGACTGATCTTAAGTTGTTAGATTGGTTATAGAACCAAAATGAGCTGAGACTGATCTTAAGTTGTTAGATTGGTTATAGAACCAAAATGAGCTGAGACTGATCTTAAGTTGTTAGATTGGTTATAGAACCAAAATGAGCTTAGACTGTTCTTAAGTTGTTAGATTGGTTATAGAACCAAAATGAGCTTAGAATGATCTTAAGTTATTAGATTGTCTATAGAACCAAAATGTGCTTAGACTGGTCTTAAGTCGTTAAGATTAAATCTACGATACGTTCTAAATTGCAGACTTACTTGAGTGAAGTCAGATTCCGAACATTGCGTCCACTCTAATTTATAATCAGTAACCGTAGCACCGTTATTCACCGGCTCCTCCCACGTGATTATTGCACTGTGTGGCGCTTTACAGTTGACCGTCGGAGGGCGAGGCGGATCGGGTACTCCGGCTCCGCTCACTACCTCCAACGACTCCGACCAGGGTCCAGCCTGAAACAGCAAACCGAACATCAATATCATACAAGTGCGGACACTTCAACAAAGATAGCTGCTTTCATTGAGTCTCCTATTGTTCAACTGTTTTCATGATGTCATAGGTGGAATTTATGAAGGCATCCATCTTTTTAGGAAAGGTTTATTGATAGGTTTAATGATGTCATAGGTGGATTTATGGAGACTGACATCTTTTCTAGTAAGTTCCATAGATCAAACCGCTAGTAATTGGCGATTAATTGATGTCAAAGGGGGATCTATGCAGGCGGCCGCCCATTCCAGAATGGTCATTAGATAGATTTGATGATGTCATAGGGGGATTAATAGAGGCAACTATCTATTCTAAATTTGGCCTTTACATCAATTCATAGATGTCATAGGGGGATTTACGCAGGCCAACATCTTGTCTAGATGGGCCTATTGATCCAACCACTGGTAAGCAATTTAACGATGTCATAGGGGGATTTAGAGGCGGCCATCTTTTCGAGAGGTTCTACAGATCAAACCACTAGTAGGCCATTTGATGATGTCATAGGTGGATTGATGACGACAGATTTGATGATGTCATAGGGAAGCGATATTTCCATAACTTGGTACATACCCCTGCCTTGCTTATAGCTCTGACTTGGAATAAATACGGCCGACCGGGGGCGAGACCGGCGACAACGCAATCAAGGTCCCGGCCCTTGTACGCTTCACGCGTTGTATTATCCGGCAACGTCATCAGGATGTCGTATTCCTGTATCGGCGACCCGCCATCGTTATCGGGATAATCTGTATGAAAACACATCAGACATTATTTATTCATTTCGAAATCTACAAATCACTATTTACAGCTAACGGGGCGCCGCCACTTTTTCGGCCATTCACAAATACCTCGAGTTTTCCCAGATTTTTACATGTGAATTTACAAAATTCCCTGAGAGTGAATCAGAGAAATTTCAAGGTTTAAAATGTTTACCATTCATTCATTTTTCATTGAATCACGTATTGATAAAGAAACACGCGGTCGATAACATTATCCAAATTCACTGAGTTTCCCAGGACCCAGTTCCACAGTTGTGAGTTAGAGTTAACTCTGGGTTGAAGTTAGTTCATTTTCAATGCGTTAACTCAAGAGTCAAATCCTAACTCACAATTGCGGAACTGGACCCAGGTTATTAGTAAAATTTGTCAAATTCCGAGAGTTTTTCTAGATTTTTCTGAATTTCTGAGTTTTCCAGGTTTTCCATGTCAGTGGCGCCACCCTAGCTAAGCATTTATAATCTACAATCTACAGTAAGAATTGAATAATCTACAAATCTACAATTCAGAATTTACTATAGGGCCAGCGAATTACAATACAAAATTTACACAATTTATGACATATATTTGAATGTACTTACTCCATCTAAGATGTAACGTTGTGGCTTTAGGTTTGCCCTGAAGTTTCGGCGCCTGGCAGGCGTCCGGCGCTCGGGCTTGAGTTGTTATCGTGTTGATTTCAGAATGCTGCAACGAAAATAACGAAATAGGATTATCGATCGGGAATTATCAACGGCGCCGGCCGGGAAAAACTGGGTTGATTTTACACCTGTTCCGTACTCATTTGGGGGATTGCGAAATTATTCTGTTTTTGTTTACCAGGGATGGATCCAGCTACAACCGCTTGAGCGAGGCTCACTATTGCAGAAGTGCCCTTCTATTTTTCTAGTTCTGGTTGGAAGTAATTTCGAATGGCCGATTTGAATAATCGAAATTGTGTAAACTTCTTATTTGTTATGAATGATTTTACTTTAACATTGATTGCAGAGCGCTTAAGATTTTCTATGACATAGGAGCCTCTCCACAGCTGAGCAGTACTCACAAACTAGGCTAGATCCACCCCTGTTTACGGATGTTGAATCAGTAAAATGAGACTCATATGAATATATATTTAGATAGTAACTGACGATTCACTGATTCACCGCGGTGTACACCAGGCACGTTGGAAGCAATTTTTGATTGCCTCGGCCAAATGCCGATTTTGGACTGATTGTAAATATTGCCGCGGCGAATTTACTTCAAAAACGTGGTATTCAAAGAAAAAAAACGTCATTCAGTAAATTATTGTCGCAGCTTTCACCCCTGCAGTCGCTGCACTTCCTCTGTACATGCACTATAGGGGTAAGCCTGTAATTCAATGCCTTGAGGTCAACATTTTCAGATTATCTCCAGCACTAAAGGGTATTTACTATAGTCAGTACTGAAAGGGTTAATGGAGACTGGACGATACTTACGTCGCTGTGACCGCCTTTACTCAGACAAGAAACGCGCAGACGATAATTGTGGCCGGGAAGCAGACGATCGCAGACGAATTCCCGATCTAAACCTTCGTAGGTCGCTTCAAAACCTGTCGATCGAAAAAAGGAACATCTCGTTAGCCGTCGTGTTAAGTAATTACCTCGTTAACGACGTAATTGATGATTATCAATATTTCTTATATCAAAATGATTGATTTTGTTTTTTCTTTTCAACTTTCGGATTTTCTTACTGATTGATTACTATTTTATCAAAAAGGCCAGTTCCGCAGTTGTAACATTCAAATATGACTCATTCAGTTATAACACCCTTCTTTTTTTATTCTACTGGTAATCCTTAAATGCTAAGGGCCGGTTTTATAGACTGGTATTACCTTTAACCCGGGGGCTAACTCAATTCATTATCAATTGAATCAGCCCCAGGGTTAAAGGTAATACAAGTCTATGAAACGGAACCCAACATTTTTCTAATGCCGCATTCATTATAATAAGGCCACGTTCAAGAAATGGACCCCAGGGTCAAAGAATAGGGGCTTAATTCACAGCATAAGCCATTTCCCCCATCTAAAACCTTATCAGATTTAGTGAAATTTTACCTAAAAAAATTTCAAAAGTTTTCACAGTCGTTTTTGATTTTTTTCTGCCCTTTTCTTCGAGAAAGAATTTTTAAGATTTTTGAAATAAAAAAAAAATCAGATTTTTCTGGATTTTTCCCTGGGTATGAACGATGGCGTTATAACGGCCTGTTGAACTTGAATCGCAACTGGGGGACTGGCTCCCGAGGAGTTTAGCTGGTACGACACAGAACTAAATTGATTAGGAGCTAAAACTGAAAATCTGACCGACACTAATGACTCGAAAGAATAACGAACGATTGTGATTAAACGAACTGAAATAATTAGCTGATCTAATACTGGCGATCAATTTTTATCTACGGATTTGAAAAAGAAAATCACGACAAATATTTTCTGAAAACAAAAAAAAATTGTATCTAAAAACAAAAATTATCTATTAACCCTTTCAGTGCATCTATGCCACAGTGCAATGTATAAATCAGTGATGGATTTTGCTAGTACATTGCATCGCGGTGAACTAGAACTGGTCTGAAGTAGTTTAATCTTCTCAGCGCGTCTACACCGCAGTGCGGTGTATAAATCAGTGATGGTTTTCGCTAGTACACCGCACTGCGGTGTATTGATGAAATTAGTTATTATCTCTCTTGCAAGATGGCAGCACCTGTTAAATAGTGAAATAACAAAGTGAACTATGAGTAATTTACAATACACCGCACCGCGGTGTAGACGCACTAAGTGGTATTCCCGTTATTCAACACACTAGGGTGGAATTTTTCAAACATTTTCAAATTATCTCCAGTATAGGTTATTAATTAGTCAGCACTGAGAGGGTTAACAGAAAGGTTTTGAAATAAATTTCATTCAAGCTTGAAGACCATCGACCGAGGCTCGGGTTTCCCGAAAGTTCATAAACATTGCCGTGATATTCAGAACACGTCTACTCTACAGCATGACTGAAATTCATAAAATTTAAAGCCCCGGTCGAAAAATCCGTTTCTAAAACTCTAATAAACTACAACGATGAATTCACCTTCTCCTGTTAGAACGGAAACAATGGAAAGAATTTTTTAATATCTCGAATAGAATCCATTCAACATCTATCGGGTCTATAAGAAAGACAGTTTAGGGACGTGTTTTCACAAGTTGTGAGTCCAAATTCAATCTAAATCTGAACTCATGACTGTGTAACTGGATCCAGTTCCACAGTCGCGAGTTAGAGTTAACTCTGAACTCAAGATCCAGTTCCGCAGTAGCGAGTTTAGAGTTAACTCTGAACTCAGGATCCAGTTCCACAGTTGTAAGAGTTAACTCTGAACTCAGGATCCAGTTCTGCAGTAGCGAGTTAGAGTTAACTCTGAACTCAGCACCTGGTTCCACAGTAGCGAGTTAGAGTTAACTCTGAACTCAGGATCCAGTTCCACAGTAGCCAGTTAACTCTGAACTCAGGATCCAGTTCCACAGTTGTAAGAGTTAACTCTGAACTCAGGATCCAGTTCCGCAGTAGCGAGTTTAGAGTTAACTCTGAACTCAGGATCCAGTTCCACAGTTGTGAGTAAGAGTTAACTCTGAACTCAGGATCCAGTTCCGCGGTAGTGAGTTAGAGTTAACTCCGAGCTATGACCAGCTCATTTTCAAAAAGTTCAAAACTCACAGTCGAAGCTTACATCTCACAACTTAAGAGTAATTTTTTAAATTCCTAAAGTTAAAATCGGAAAGTCAAAACGTACCTCTTCCTTCGTCAATTTCTAGAATGTATTTAGTAACGTCAGTTCCGCCATTATCTTTCGGCGAATCTGGAATTCATAACATATCGAACGAATGAATGAATGAATGAATGAATGAGTGAATGAATGACTGAATGAACGAATTAAACTTGAACGAAATATGTTCATCCTACAGGGTTCAAGACAAAACTGGTTTTACAGAAACCTAAACTAAAACGTTTGTTTCAAGAGCTATCGGTAACTGTATATTTTCCATAGGCGCGATCGCGTGGAGACAATTTTTCCCGGGTCGTGACCCAGATCAAATTTCTCCGCGCTCCTAAAACGGGAGAGAAGAAAAACTTACCCCAAATAACTCTGAAACTGGTCGGGAATATTTTGCCCTTGACGCCCGGTTTACCGGGAGGCATTGGTCGATCTGGTAACGTCCGGTAGCAGACGATATCGCTCCATCTGCTGTTACCCTCGTCATTGTTGGCACTTAACTACAAGAAACGAACAACGATTTCTTTTCAAAAGAAACGAATTTCAATTCTTTAAGGAACATATCTAACGTGGCAGGCATCTCTTCCAGAGGTATGTCGATATCATAGGGGGCAAATGCGGGCTGACATTATATCAGGTTGGGTTATATTTGATAATGTCATAAGGGGGATTTATGGAGGCAAACATCTTAACCGGAAGAGTAATTTGATGATGTCATAGGGGGATTTATTGAGGGATCAATCATTTCTGGAACGGTTACATTTGATGATGTCATAGGGGGAATCATAGAGGCCGTCATCTATGATAGGCCGAACACCTAGTAGTCATTGGTCAACAAATGCCGGAGACTTGCCGTACACAAATACAAAAGATAATCTGGATCCAAGGGATCTACAAACTTCGAGGGTTAAATCAGTGATTGTGTTTGCCAACCAACATTGAAAAAGTAAATGGCTGCAAGACCTCAATAGACAAATAGGGTAGTATGCGGAGAGTTAATTTTGCCTAGTTCCAAGATAAAGTACGGATCATCGCGGAGGGCGGTATATCACTGGTCGACAAGGCTTTATCTCGATCTCACTTGTTCCCCCTTTCAGAATCCCCCCGTGCACCCCAACAGAATCCCCCCATGCGCCCCCAACAGAATCCCCCCATGCGCCACCCAACAGAATCCCCCGTGCGCCCCCAATAGAATTCCCCCATGCCCCACCCAACAGAATCCCCCGTGCGCCCCCAATAGAATCCCCCGTGTGCGCCACCCAACAGAATCCCCGTGCGCCCCCAACAGAATCCCCCCGTGCGCCACCCAACAGAATCCCCCGTGCGATCCCAATAGAATCCCCCGTGTGCCCCCAACAGAATCCCCCCGTGTGCCTCAATTGACAACTCACCCTGAATCTATATTCAGTATTGCGGCGGAGATTTTTGATTGTGTGCGACAGGTCGGGCCCGTTGTAAACGGGTATGAACCCGTGCCCGGTCTCCTCGTCCTCCATCTGCAGCGTGAACGTCTCGTCGTTCGGCCGGCGGATCCACGAGATCGTCAACGCCTTGACGAACGACTCCGACGACATCGGCGGGTCCGGTTGAGACGGCGCCGTCCCGCTCGTGTAGTAACACACCGCGTCGCAATTACCGCTGTAATACATACATAATATTACACTGTAATACATACACATACACATACTCAATATTACACTGTAATACATACATAAATACATAATATTACACTGTAATACATCATATATACATACGTTACACTGTAATACATACATACTTAATATTACACTGTAATACATCGTATATACATACATTACACTGTAATACATACATACTAAATATTACACTGTAATACATCGTATATACATACATTACATTACCATATATACATTGTAATAGATATATAACCAAACAAAATTATGAAGTTATGCTCATATTCTGATTTTCAATTAATTCAAATCAATTGTAATGAACTAAATGGTTTTTTGGTCATTTCGCATCAATTTTTTAATTAAAATCTCTGTCTACTAGAAGCAGAGTCTCACGATGTCATCAGGTTTGAATCCCTGCTGAGGTAGGATGTGTGTACTAGGACAGGAGTTGGTACTGTGACAGAGTCTCACGATGTCATCAGGTTTGAATCCCTGCTGAGGTAGGATGTGTCTACTAGGACAGGGGTTTGTTTTGTGACCGAGTCTCAAGATGTCATCATGTTCGAATCGCTTACCTTTTGCCTTTGGCATTAGCAGCAGATAGTCTGAACACATAGGGAGTTGACGCGCTGAGTTTAGTGACTTTAAACTGTTTTTGAACACCGTTGTAAACCTCGGTGAAACTATTGTCCCCGCGACCTTGGTCGTATTCTAACGAATAGCTCGCTATTTTTAACCCATTGTCGACGCAAGCCTGAAAAAAAAAAAAGCAAATAAAGGGCTAATATTCTGGAGACCTTATCTCATTCACAATTGTCTTCAGGATCCAGTTTCACAGTTGTGAGTTAGAGTTGACTCTGAGTTAAAATTAGTTCATTTTCAATGTTTTAACTCAGTCAAATCTTAACTCACGACTGTGGAACTGGGCCCAGTCGAATATAGCAGGTAGTGAATAGAGGGTTAAAATCTATGAACACAAGGAACTGAATTTGTACTAAGATCAATTGA